>NC_079224.1:27885833-28185833 GCF_029633865.1 Lampris incognitus
GTTATTCAGTTCATCTTTCAGTTTGTCTTTGATGTGAATGCTGCACTTACGTGGTGGGTCTATGAATGGTTCAGCATCCTTTTTCAGGAAGAGCTTGGCCTTTCCACTGAAGTTGCCAATTTTGTCAAACTGGTCTGGGTATGCTCTCTTTAGGTCTGCACTGTTAGATATGGTCATTTTGGGTTTTGTCTGTCTTGTGTTGACCTTTTTCTGGTTTGCATTTCCTTTCTCGGTCACTGCATCTACATTGACAGTCACTAGGTTTAACAGTTCACATGTTGGCAGCCCAACTATGGCTGGCCCTGGTACGTCTACAATGTAGAACTTTGCATTGATCCATTTGGATTCTTTGTACTGGCATGGAATGTCAGTGGTGCCTAGGCAGGGGATGGCGTGACCACTGTATGCAGATTGCCTCCTGTTGGTTTTTTTCAGTCGTTTCTGGGTGCATGCATTTTCACCGTACATCTGCTTGAAGGTACGTAATGGGAGTGTGTTGCCTGACGCACCTGTGTCTATCTTCAGACGTAGTGTGTATCCACGACCAGGTAGGTCAGGTGGTGTCACCTTCAGGACTGTGTACGCCTCCTCTCTGGCCGGCTTGCTGTCTATGCTATGCATGCACTTTTCACTGATAGTTATGGAGTGGAACTGTTTCTGGTAGGTACTTTCGTTCTCACTGTCCATTTCACTGCTACTCTCTACAGTATGTATGCGAGTCCTGCTCTGTTGCTTTTTGTCTTTATAGGTTTTGCGCTTGTGCTGTTTGTCTTGTGGTGTGTGGGACTTACTTCCCCCGCTCCTGCTCTGGCTGGAGTGTTCCTGGCACTCTCGTTTGGCCTTCCTGCAGCACCGCTCCCAGTGACCTTTTGCACCACATGCATCGCATTCATCACCATATGCAGGACATCGACGTGGTTTGTGGCTTCTCCCACAGTTACGACATATGCGGTCCCTGTCCACAGCGTGGATTCTCTCATTGTGTGACAGGCTAAGTTTGTCTAACTGTTCATTGCCTGCTGTCAGGGCTTCATATTTTCATCCCTCGGCCAGAACCTCTGCTAAGGAATATCCTTTTGGTTTGCTGTATAGGTCATTCCTCAGGGCATCATGGGGAGTGCTCACAATAATAAGCTCAATCATACGCTCGTTAAGCTCTTCGTCTGAAAACTGACATTTCTGTGCTAGTGTTCTGGCTCTGGTCACAAAATCATCAATATTCTCATCTGGTTTCTGTCTGTGTTGCATCAGTTGCAGTCTATGGATTCTGAAATTTACGTTCAACTTTAGCTGTTTTTCAAAGAAGTCCCATAGTTTGGCAGGCTTTTTCTTTTCATCATTGGTGAGAACACTGGCGTTCAGTCTTTTTAATCCTTCATCTCCGATTCCACGACATATTTTCCTAGCTTGTTTAGCTGCGCCATTTATTTCTTCATCTTCTAAGTACAGAGTCATTTTCTGTTTATACAGTGAAATTGCCTCACCCAGGTCCGGGTCTGACCAATTCATCGTCGGTAGATGCGATACCATGACATCTCCTGTTGCTACCTAGCTAGTTAGCTTTGCGGCTAGCTCAGCTCCTGCGCACTCTTGCTTGAATGATGACAGAAATTATCCACGGACAATTTTATCAGTCTATCTTCATTCTTCATAGAGAGTACTTTACCGCTGCCACCATGAAGTAATACTTGGGGTAGTATTGGTCGAGGATCAATGACCACACCGGGTTATAGAACTCAGGTTTAATCGTGGCTCAGTAGGCAGACGTAATAACCATACATGGTAGTGGTGTAACCATAATAACAGTCTGGGTAGTACATAACACCTAGTGTAGTTCCAGTGGATATATACATAGCATTATATCACTACAACATCGACTTCAACCTGCTCCTTCATCAGCTGTGTTTGTCTTCATTGTCTTGTGATCGCTTGGCTGCCTCTTCACAGACAATCCTTGCTGCTCTTGACACTGAGAAATCAAAAGGAGGTTTTTACTCCATGTCTATTTTTTTTAATTATTTTCTTAATTCAAGACTGTTATTCCAGTTCCTCCTACACAACTGTTGTGCCGAAGACCCGTTTGCATCTTTGAGATATTTTTCATCAAGTCTTAAAAAGTTTAATGTCTTCTCTCTCTTTCTTTGTTACTCCCTGTCCCCCCCCCCCCCCCAGGTGTTCTCCTAGTCACTGTGAACATGGAGGCAGGTGTAGTCAGTCATGGACCACCTTCCACTGTAACTGTTCTGACAGCGGCTACGGCGGAGCAACCTGCCACAGCTGTGAGTCACAGTCCACCCGTTACCCATCACCACCTCACCACTTAACATGTTATACTGCAAACTTTAAGGACATTTTCAAGCAAATTTTGCAAAACATCAAAAAAATAAATAAATAAAGCAAATCAGGTAATTCTGGTTCTAGGCAATGCAAAAAAATAAAAATTGAGAAGGGTTGACGAGCACTGGGGGAAAAAAATCGAATTCTGATTTTTTGTTTTCGCATTTGAAATTTTAGGTTTTTCTTTTCAGTACCTTACATTTCTGTTGAACTTTTCTCACCGGCAACAACAAAATGAACAACTACTCATATGAAAAGAGATGAATGGAAATGCAGCCGCAACCCGGGAAAGAGAAGGGGAGAACCATGGTCATAGAAATAGACAGAGATTTAATGAAACAAATAAAGAGGAGCGCGGCAAGGGCACGCCATGGGGATAGAGTTAAGACATGCAGCTCACAGAGGGAGGTCTCTTACATGTGTGTTTTAGTGTGTAGATGTGAGTACCCGTATTCATGTCTCCCCAAAGGAAACTATCAGCCTTTCCCTTATGACTTATACCATAGTGATAATGCCGAAGAAGGCGTTCTTTACTGTAATTTTGGATACGAAGGTGACACGATAGGTATGAGGTGCAGCTGAGTGCCATCGTCAGCGCTGTCATCCATATGATAGCGTAGACATCGAGAGTGATTATGACCGTTACACAACACTTACCACGCTGCATGTGTATTGATGGAAAGGTTTTCTTCTGGGTGATGCACAGCACATACATGCTAAGAGGTTCACACCCTCTATTAGGAAAACTAGCTTCCTGCTGCACGGTGCACTCACCTATCAAACAAAAACACCAACAGTTTAACATCTAGCCTGGCACTCATTGTTACCCAGTGGATCCCTTTCAGTTCACCGAATCATAGATGGGTTATCCAACATAATTCAACACAGTCCTACAGCGCACAAGGAGTTAATGAGTAATAACACAGGTTTTCCTTGTTATCCAGAAGAGCAACTCTTAGCTCTACCTGCCTCCATAATGGCGGCACGGTGGCGCAGTGGTTAGCGCTGTCACCTCACAGCAAGAAGGTGCTGGGTTCGAACCCCAGGGCTGTCCAACCTTGGGGGTCATCCCAGGTTGTCCTCTGTGTGGAGTTTGCATGTTCCCTCTGTGTCTGTTTTCTTCGGGTGCTCAGGTTTCCTCCCACTATCAAAAAAGATGGGGTCGGTGGTGGTGTAGCGGTCTAAGCATTGGCTTTGTGTCAATGCAGTTGCCCACTGGGGACCGGGGTTCGTGCCTCGGTCTCGTCAGATCCGACTATGGCTGGACTCGATGAAGCAGCAATCATTGGCAGCGCTGTCTTCGGGAGGGGGGTGGAGTCGGCTTGTGTTCATCACATGAATGCGTCTCTGTGTGTGTCGGAAAACGCAATGGTTTGGCCTGGATTCGCCTTGTCACGAAAGTGGCGAGGCATCTCCTTTGAGACTGCCGGCCGGAGAGATGCAGTTGGCGAACGCATGCAGTACGAGGGTGTGTGTTTGAACTAAAATAGGGAGTGATTGGCCACTAAATTGGGAGAAAAAGGGAAAATCAGAAAGAAATTAAAAAAAAAAGACATGCATGTTAGGGTTTATACTCCTGTCTGTGCCCCTGACCGAGGCAATGAGAAGAAGAACTGGAGTTGGTCCCCAGGTGCTGCACGGCGGCTGCCCACTGCTCCTAGCTACACAGCTAGGATGGGTTAAATGCAGAGCATGAATTTCCCTACAGGATCAATAAAATATCTCAAAATTTTAAAAAAAATCATATATATATATATATATATATATATATATATATATATATATATATATATATATATATGTAGACTTGTGAGCTAGTGGGCTTGTACTTGTTGTCCCAACTACAGGCTATATAGAGACGACGGGCTGGCAGTCTGCAACAAACGAAAAGAAACAAGAGAAGTCGAGAGACTAAAAAAAGAAAATGTGTAGTATATTTGCAAACAATGGACTAAAAATTTCAATTGAGGCTGACAAAAAACAGACTGACTTCCTCGACATCTTAGTAGACCTTAGAAATGGTACATACAGGCCATACATGAAGCCCAACAATATACTGCAATACATCCACAGAGAAAGCAATCATCCACCCTCCATTTTGAAAAATATCCCAGTGAACATAAACAAAAGACTCGCATGTTTATCATCCAGCGAAGCCATCTTTAACGAAGCAGCCCCCCCCCATACCAGGAAGCCTTACAAACATGTGGATATGATTTCAGACTTAAGTACAATCCACCACCAATTAGTGACAGCCAGCGACAACAACAAAAAAAGCGCGGCAGAAGTCAAAACATCACCTGGTATAATCCTCCCTACAGCGACACCATGGCCTCTAATATTGGAAAACAATTTTTCAAACTTTTGGTGAGTGCTTTACCCCAGACCACTAACTGAGGAAAATATTCAACAGAAACACAGTCAAAATTAGCTACAGCTGCATGCCAAATGTTCAGCAGGTTATTTCATGGTAGAGGCTAGTTCCCATCGATGCAGAGAATGGTCAACTGAGCATGCGCAAGTACTCGTTGCCTCCGTTGTTTGGGTAGGTTAAGGTTAGGGTTAGGGAGGGGTTAGGGTTAAAGTTAGCTAATCAGATGCAGAGTAGGGGTGGGTCTTCCTAGAATCCTAGCACCTGGATGCTACGCGGGGCATGTGGAGGCATGGTAGAGGCATTTCGCGCATGCTCAGTTGACCGTTCTCTACTCCGTTTCCGTTCTCTGCATCGATGGGAACTAGCCTCTACCGTTATTTCATCCCACAACACAAGCATCATGGCCAAGGAACAGACTGCCTCACCACAACCAAACACCTCCAACTGCAAATGCCGTGTTAAGACATCGTGTCTTCTAGAAGGAAAATGCCAGATAGAGGGAGTCATCTACCAGGCATCGGTGACAAGAGAAGACAACTGCAATGTGGACACTCATGTGGGATTAACAGAGGGCCCTTTTAAAATTAGGTTTAATGCCAATATGAGTAGCTTCAGAAGTGAGCATGCAAAAAATGCAACGGCCTTAAGCTGCCACATTTGGTCATTGGTAGACATGAATATCAGTTATTCCGTCTCATGGAAAATCCTTGCAAAAAGTAGTGCATATTCAGTTAGGGGTAAAAGATGTAACCTGTGCTTGGCAGAAAAGTATTTTATTATTTGCAGACCTGATATGTCCACCTTGAATAATAGAAACGAATTGGCCACCAGCTGTAGACACCGAAAAAATATCTCCTTTGTAACTATAAGTAAAACGTCTTTATTATCCCCCCCCATTAGATGATACACATATGACATTTATTAGGTTTTTTTCAACAAAAAAAATTAATATTTTAACTGCCTGTCCTTCCAACTGTGCCCCAACACCACCCCAATATATAATTCACATAAATTACCTTGTTATATTTTTAATGTATGCCATTTCAACAGTGCCCTGGCCCCTAAATACTTTTCAAAACAAACCTCAGTCCCATTGGTTGTAATGTTTTCAACCCCTCCATTGGTTGCTGTGCATCATAAGTACCTACCCCATTGGTTGTTATAGTTAGAATGTTTCCCCATCTGACTGGTCACTGTCCAACCGAAATTAGGGGCATGACGCTGAGCAACGTAAACTGTATGATTCTTTGTGTAAACACATGGGCAGCTGATCAGTGCGAGACGCACAAAACAGGCCTGTACTGCAATGTATTAAAATCTTTTTTCCTGTATCTGTGTTGATATTCCGCTCCTCATTAGTTGAGCACTCACAACACCATTGACGGTTTCGGAAAAAAACTGCTATATTTAACCAAAAAAATTTTTTTTTTATATATGTCAACCAGTAAGAATGTGTTATTGACCAATCAGGTTGTTCGCCTGAAACTGTATTGTACAATATGACTATACCATCCTCCATCCTGCCACTTTCAGCCAGCGTGTTGACATTACTGTTATAAATGTAGATCTTATAGCTTGTTGTAATTATTTCATCTCAGCAATATATGAGCAATCCTGTGAGGCGTACAAATACAGAGGAAACGCGTCAGGACATTATTACATTGATGTGGACGGAAGTGGATCCATCAAACCTCAGCTTATCTACTGCAACATGACAGGTAACAATCACACAAACGTGTAGATATATACACTAACATATACATACTGACATCCAAACATATATGCAAGCACATACTCCAACAGGCACATGCATGCGTGCTAATATACATTAGACACAGACAAACTTACCTCTAACCTACACACAGGCTTATGACTAACCTATACATACATACCCCCCCCCCACACACACACACACAAAACATTCAAACATTTGAATATACACTTTTATACACACAGTGTAGACTTTTCCACCAACAATTATTTTCTACTGACTGAACCAAAGAAGTCCGAGTTCTGATCTTGGGAATTCTTCAAGTCTGTAAGGTACATAACTAAAGAGCAGGCATATAGAGCTTTTAATCATCAGAGCTTTATTAACGTCAATGCATCAAAAGAAAGAACAAGTCAATCTAAGAACAAGCATCAGCCTTCTCTGTCTAGCCACTGCTAATTAGCCTGTTAAGCACAGTTCCCCTTAGAATAATGGGCTCCAACCATTAGCCAGTTGCCATACAAATGTTAAGCTAATTTTTTTTCTCCCTTTTTCTCCCCAATTGTACCTGGCCAATTGCCCCACTCTTCCGAGCTGTCCTGGTCACTGCTCCACCCCCTCTGCCAAGCCGGGGAGGGCTGCAGACTACCACATGTCTCCTCTGATACATGTGGAATCGCCAGCCGTTTCTTTTCACCTGACAGTGAGGAGATTCGCCAGGGGGACGTAGCGCGTGGGAGAATCACGCTATTCGCCCCAGTTCCCCCTCCCCCCTGAACAGGCCCCCCGACCGACCAGAGGAGGCACTAGTGTAGCGACCAGGACACATACCCACATTCGGCTTCTCACCCGCAGATACGGCCAATTTTGTCTGTAGGGACGCCCGACCAAGCCAGAGGTAACACGGGGATTCGAACCAGTGATCCCCATGTTGGTAGGCAATGGAATAGACTGCCACGCCACCTGGGCGCCCCCATATTGAGCTTATTTTAATTTAACTTTTGAAACATGTAAACAACTCACGTGTGAATCAGTTGCTTTTCCATTATTTGACATGGCAAGGTTCAGGCACTCTCAAGGAAGGAAACTGTGGCCCAACATGCAGGTTTCATTAAGGCAACAGTCATAGCCAAACAGGACTATTGTCAAAGATACAGAGACTCAGAACCACACCGATAAGTGAGATGGTCTTTGCCCCAGCGCCTCTCTTTACTCATTACAGCCCAGACACACTGAAAGCGATAATTGACGTGTTTCCATTGATGTGCCTCATTTGACACGTATATGGTGCACTGAATACCTTTAAACAGATCATTTGCAGCAGCATAAACCCACTAAAAGCAGCTGTGTTTTGATCCCTGGGCCCTCTTTTGACACTCCATGATGGAGGAGACAAGTACAGAATTGGAGCGTCGAGATAGTTTGAAGTGCTCCTTAACACATTTGATGCACGTTAGGTCATTTAAATCAATCGTATATACCCAATGCTTCTGGTGTGTTTCTGCCTTCAGCCCTCCAACTAGAGAATTATTAAATTCAGACTTCAGCAAGTGAGGCAGCTTGACTGACCGGAGCTGCTTAAAAACGTTGGGTCATGGTTTCCTTTATCACAGAAATAGTTTCCTCTTTTGTGCTCATCGATGATCATTCATAGCTCTGATTGAGTTCACAAACCCTGGATTGTTTGTAAGGACTCTGGGTCCAGAGGGAAAGAAAATTCAGTACTTTCATCCACATTTACACAAGTATGAATAATGATGACCCTCTCATTCCTCTCTTTCTCTCCATCCTCTCGTTGCGTTCTTCTTACACCTCATCTCTCTACAGCTCTATTTTTCTTCTCTCTGCATCTGTCCATTTGTCAGCCTTAATGCTTTAAATTTTTTGCATTATTATATACATATGAATAATGGTGATACACTCTCGCTATCTCTCTTGCTATGTCACTCTCTGTCTCTTTTTCAGAAGACACAACGTGGATGGTGATTCCACACAATAACACAGAGCTGACCAGACTCCAACCATCCTCGATGGGGAAAAAGCACTCAGCCCACTTTGACTATTCATCTGAGGAGGAGCAGTTATTGGCCATCATCGGCCAATCAGATCACTGTGAGCAGGAATTGTCCTACCACTGCAGGAAGTCCCGCCTCCTGAACACACCAGGTGAGGCCCTTTGATGTATTTATCCATTTGCTTTGTTTTTACTTTGTGATTCGAACCAGTTATTCTAAAATTTCTAGCAAACTCCTGTAACGTCTCTAGAGCTCTTCTGTGCTATGAGGCTAAGGGTTCTTCGTTCCCATCATCATCACAGAAACCGTATCAGTTTATGATCCAAATGCTCCACTCTGTTATGGTTATCCTCACTTAATGACTTGAAGTATCCTTTTACCCGCAATGATGAATTTATATGGTATTAGTCATTCAGCGAGAGTAGGGCCCATTTCTTTCATTTTGGAACAAAACTCTTTAAATGCTTTGGAGCAGGTTTGTCAAAGTAAATGTTATGTTTGGCTGGAAATACCAGCCTAATTAAGTTTTACACAGAATCTTTAAACGTTTTGGGTAGATTAACCAAACCTGCTTACACAAGCTTCATTCAGGAGCTCACGCTGCAAACTCTCCTAAAGCTTTACCCAACAAAACAATCTGGTTATTATGCTGTTTGTTGAACCCTCATTTAGCTTCCATGGATGCCCCCCCCCCCCGTCCATTTGCTCATGTGCCCGACAAATGGATTGTTCAGGATATTTAATGCTTCTTCCATTAATAATAAGTAACATAAAAATCACATTAATTGGTCTTTGGTTAGCCAAGTGCTTTCTCCAGTTTCCTTTCTACCTTTATCAACTTTATCAGTCATCCATAGACTAGTGAAGCTGTGAGTATTAGAAACATGAATCATTTTAATCACCAGTGCATGATGAGCGGTTGGTGCAGAAACATACTGGAAATGTATGCAGTTTCCCATTAGACATGGACAGGACAAGAGCATCTCACACACAATGCAAGGAGACACTCCAAGTCATACCACTGACAATAGGCCATACAGTAACATAGAAATCGCCATATAGTATACATACTGTATTTAGCTGTAAAAATATACAATGTACAATTGATCAGTGTGGCAAAACAGAATGTCAGCAGGTTGTGAAACAATACAATGCATGCTTTAAAATCATGTATACAAACCATTTTAAAACATACATTGTATTGTTTCATTGCTGGCAGCCATACCAACATGTACCCTGGCTCTGCCAAATGATGGAAGCTAAGCAGGTATGGGCTTGGCTAGTACTTGGATGGGAAACCTCCCAGGAAAACTCGAGTTGCTGCCGGAAATGGTGTTGGTGGGCCAATAGGGGGAAGTCTTCCCTCTGGTCCTAATAAAAAATCAACAAATATCAAAATCCCAATGCTCCAGTGCAGTGACAGGGACACTGTGCTGTAGGGGATGCCATCCTTCGGATGAGACGTTAAACCAATGTCCTGACTCACTGTGATCATTAAAGATCTCATGGCATGTATCACAAAGAGTAGGGGGTTCCCCAGTGTCCTGGCAAAATTCCCAACCTAGCTTTCTCCATCTGGCCACCTAATCATCCCCCCATGTAATTGGCTCAATGATTCCTCCCTCTCCACCTCAAGCTGATGTGTGGTGAGCGTTCTGGTGCAAAATGGCTGCTTTGCATCACCCAGGTGGGTGCTACACATTGGTGGTGGTTGAGGTGAGTTACCCCCTTCAATGTGAAGCGCTTTGGGTGCCTAGAAACGTGCTATATAAATGCAATGATTATTCTTATTCTTATTATCATTATTGCATTGTTTATGTAAAACTTAGTTAAAAGAAACACTCAACAGTAGGAGAAGCGCTCAACAAAAAAGGAGAAAAATAATTCAGTGATTCAAGTAAATTCTTCATGAGACAGTACAAGCCTGCTTCATGCCGTAAGTAATCATCAGCTGTCAATCAAGCTGTCGATTGATTGACAGCTGATGATTACTTACGGCATGAAGCAGGCTTGTACTGTCTCATAAAGAATTTACTTGAATTACTGACTTACATATAAATATATATATATATTTAGCTAGAGATAGATAGATAGAAAGAAGTCGGAAGTTTACATACACTAGGTTAAAGTCATTAAAACTAATTTTTTTACTTCTCCACAGATTTCATGTTAACAAACTATAGATTTGGCAAGTCGGTTAGGACATATACTTTGTGCATGACACAAGTAATTTTTCCAATATTTTTTACAGACAGATTATTTCACTTATAATTCACTATATCACAATTCCAGTGGGTCCAAAGTTTACATACACTAAGTCGACTGTGCCTTTAAACAGCTTGGAAAATTCCAAATGATGTCATGGCTTTAGAAACTTCTGATAGGCTAATTGACATAATTTGCGTTAATTGGAGGTGTACGTGTGGATATATTTTAAGGCCTACCATCAAACTCAGTGCCTCTTTACTTGACATCATGGGAAATCATCCAAGACCTCAGCAAAAAAATCGTGGACCTCCACAGGTCTGGTTCATCCATGGGAGCAATTTCCAAATGCATGAGGGTACCATGTTCCTCTATACAAACAATAGTATGGAAGTATAAACACCATGGGACCATGCAGCCATCATACCGCTCAGGAAGGCGATGCGTTGTCTCCTAGAGATGAACATACTTTGGCTCAAAAAGTGCAAATCAATCCCAAAACATTAGCACAGGACCTTGTAAAGATGCTGGAGGAAACAGATACAAAAGTATCTTTCCACAGTAAAAACGAGTGCTATATCGACATAACCTGAGAGGCTGCTCAGCAAGAAAAGAAGCCACTTCTCTGAAACCACCACAAAATAGCCAGACTACGGTTGGCAACTGCACATGGGGACAATGATTTTACTTTGGGGAGAAATGTCCTCTGGTCTGATGAAACAAAAATGAACTGTTTGTCCATAATGACTCTTGTTATGTTTGGAGGAAAAAGGGGGAGGCATGCAAGCCAAAGAACACCAGCCTAACCTGTGAAGCACAGGGTTGGCAGCATCTTGTGGGGGTGCTTTGTTGAAGGAGGGACTGGTGCACTTCAAAAAAATAGATGGCATCATGAGGAAGGAAAATGATGTGGATATATTGAAGCAACATCTCAAGACATCAGCCAGGAAGTTAAAGCTTGGTCAAAAATGGGTCTTCCAAATGGACAATGACCCCAAACGTACTTCCAAAGTTGTGGCAAAGTGGCAAAAGGAAAACAAAATCAAGGTATTGGAGTGGCCATCATAAACCCCTGACCTCAGTCCAATAGAACATTTGTGGGCAGAACTGAAAAAAGCGTGTGGAAGCAAGAAGGCCTAGAAACCTGACTCAGTTACACCAGTCCTGTCTGGCTGAATGGGGCCAAATTCCAGCAACTTATTGTGAGAAGCTTGTGGAAAGTTACCTGAAACATTTTACCCAAGTTAAACAATTTAAAGGCAATTCTACCAAATACTAACTAAGTGTATGTAAATTTCTGACCCACTGGGAATGTGATGATAAAAGTTGAAATAAATCATTCTCTCTACTATTATTCTGACATTTCACATTTCACTGGTTGCTGCACTAGCGCCACCTCTTGTTGGTTAGGGCACCTGTTTGGGGGGGAGGGAGAACTGGCACTCTAATGAAGGCACAGACAACTATTCTGAACCCATATAACATGTATAACGTGAGTCCACAGTCTACCAGAAGCTGGAGACTCGCTCAGTGCAAATGTCCTTTTCAGGGACAGTACAGGGTTTAATAATCACTAATAAACAATCATGATCAAAGCCTGTGTGTGTGTGTGTGTGTGTGTGTGTGTGTGTGTGTGTGTGTTTCAGAGGGCTCTCCGTTTAGTTGGTGGGTGGGAGGTCCATCTCCGGGGCAGATCCAGACTTATTGGGGTGGCGCTTTACCAGGCAGCCAGCAGTGTGCCTGTGGCCTGCAGGAGAACTGTGTGGACCAGAAGCATTACTGCAACTGCGACGCCGACCGCATGGAATGGTACTGTATGGTAGTCGCCCACACCACCCACCCAGATCTCAGTTATCATTGATAAGAAAAGGCACCGCTAAGTTTGTCTCTTGTTTTCATCTTGCAATTAAAAGTAAAACATGACAGATAATTATCACATTGATGTCACAGATGTTAAATTAAATGTTTTATTCCTCCCCTTACACCAAGATGCAAACATTACTGGACCTTATAAGTGAATGTGACCTGAGACATAACTGCTTGATACCAAGTGGTTTACGCCTGTAGAAGTGTATTTTGTCGTTTCCTTTATTGGTTAATTTTAATCACTTTGATCATTGTGTTTGTTACTCATGTAATCATACACAATAATGTTGGCACATCACAATTACATTGGTTATATTGTAAGATTGTATGGTCTCAGAATAGCTATGTTTAACAGGTATATCAATATGTGTTCAAACTCTCCTGAATACTCAGTTAAGTGTCATTCTATATTAAAATGTGATTTTAGAGGCCTCAAATATAATTGTAGATAACATGGTTTATTTGTGCAAATATAAAGAAATAACAGTAGGAAAGACAAGCATCAAAGAAAACTCATCCAATATGCACAAGTGGTTAAAAAAAATTTACATTGGGCTTGTAATATTACCACTTTTGTCAAATATAGCCAAATCATAAGAAAGAAAATTATATTATTACAAGTGACAATTAAAACTAAACAAAACAGAATACTAACAAATAGAAGAAAACAAGTGAAGAATAGAAGAGAAAATAAGAAAATAATGATTAAAAAGAAACAAAAATAAGTCATCATGGAAAAGCATAATTGATTCATCTGATTTCGACTTTTTTAAAAAAATAAGAACAATTTCAAATATTATAACATTGGAGAGAGGGATACGTGGAGTTCAGTGTTAGGTTTATTCCATAATGCTAGTCCTCTTTTTTTTTTTAATAGAAAACTGGGCAAGTCTTGTTTTAAACTAATATATATATATGCAATTGAGTAAATGATCTAGGGTTGTAAGAATGTAATTGTGAATTTGTGTGAAAAAGTTAAGAGTGTAGTAGTGAATTATTGAGGAATGTGTAAATGAATAAACATTTTTGGAATTTATGAATATTATAAATTCCAAGGTTTGAAATAATGGTGCAGAATAAGAGAACCTATCAGTTTATGACCATCCTTACAAATCATTTTTGTAGGAAAAAATAGTTTTGAGATTGGTTTCATATGTACAGGCCCAGAAAATATTGCCATAAGAAACAAAGGGATATAAAATGTAATATAGTCTCAAGGTCTTATTAGAAAAGACGCATCATTCTTTTCATTACATTTTTTTCTCCATGTTATAGCCACAAATGAAATAATCCTTTCCAATTAAGTTGGTCATCTATTTTTACATCAAGAATCTTTGCATTTTCCAGGGCACTATATGCTATAAAAACAGAGTTGCCAGAATTTATTATGCTTTTATTTCTAGGCTTAAAATCATACAAAAGCCCCCCCACACACACACACACTTTTAGGGATAACTTGCTTTTTTTTAAAAAAGGTCAACTTTATCTAAGGCATCATTCATTTAGGATATTAACTTTTTTCTCCTCAGTATCTGATAAAATATATGTTGGCGTTGACAGCAAATAATATAAAACACACCTTTTCAGACACTAAATGCATGTCATTCATATAAATCACAGATAATTATGGCCCAAGTATGGAACCTTGTGGAACATCACACCGTTCTATGTAACAAGTTTTTTTTTCTATCTGATAGATAACTTTTGAACCACTGCAGTTTTTATACCGTGAATGCCATCATTCTATAATTTGTCCAGTAATGATCATTACTGTCAAAAGCTTTTGACAAATCAATGAACACTCCGATTGTGAATTCGTAATTGTCAAGAGCTCTGGTTCTATTATCTAGTTACTGAACAAATTCCAAGGATGTGGCGTGATCTTCCCTAAAGCCATACTAATGATCATATCTCATTGTTTGCTGTAGAAAAAAGTAAGTCTGTTGTGCACAATTTTTTTCAAGCACTCTGGAATTTGTTTTGCGTTTTGAAAACATGGATGGGTCATTACCTTATTCAGTGGTGGCGCTTCAGCTCATTTTAGTTTATCAGGTACAATACGAGTCTGGGAAAAAAAACAAGAAGATGTCGTATTTCATGGTTTGTGTATAGAAGGGAGACATTGTTTTAAGTGATCTTATATTTAATTCATCGTGACCAGCATCCATCAATTTGAAATTTGAGACCACAGCATACAGTTCTTGTTATGGATGCCTCTCATTACTGAGTGGTTAGGAACAAACCAGTGTCAGACAGACTGGCATACCAGACTGGTGGCATGCTGGGCCTAGAATTGGTTGTCCTCAAAGACAAGGATGTGGAGCTATTTTGAAATTATCTGTTGGGACCATGTCAGCAGAGTAAATTCAATATGGCTTGTCGTATGTGCCTGTTCCTTCTCCATACACGTGTGTGTATGCAGTGTCTTTGTCCACTTCTGCGCCTAAGTTGTCTTTGTTTGATGGCTGGGAGAGCTTGGTTTGCCCAGGGACCACGGCCCTGCCTGGAATTGCACCAGAAGAGGAAGCACCGAGGGCGGTCTGACAGGACACAGAAGTGGGGCAGGCTAAGCTAACTGCTAGCACATGCAGACCGGCAGTTCTGATAACACGATGGGGGTCTGGCGGCGGCCTCACCTGGCGTTGACTGTGTTTTTGGTGTCGTCACGTGGAGCGTGGGAAGGTGTGTCAAGGGTGTTTGGCTGGGAGAGCTTATGTTGGATCGACTGGGGGAGCCTGGTCTACTGCATCCGGTGGGCCCAAGGACCACAGCCCTGCCCGGAGCTGCGCCCGAAGAGGAAACACTGAGGGCGATCTGACAGGACATGGAAGCAGGGCAGGCTAAGCTAACTGCTAGCCTATGCAGACCGGCAGTTCTGACATGAAAACTTTTTTTTTAAGTATATGTTGGATATATGTGTTTTATTGTTGTTTTTTTTTTGTTTGTTTTTTTTTTGTAGTTTGGATATATATGTTCTTGTAGTTTGGATGCGTTTTTGTCATTGTGTTGCACTGCTGTGGGCTGGGGAAACAATATTTCATTTCATTTCATGTATGCAAGTGCATGAAATGAAATGAAAAATAAATTTTCCTGATTCCTGATTCCTGATGAATACAATACAACTCATTTAACCACGAATAGATCTGTAGTGAAGGCTGAGTTTTCCTCCACACACCAAAACACAGGTTGTGATCAAATGTGATGGGTGGATTGTTTTGTATTCAGTTACTATGAACTGATCACTTGGTTCAAAATAATATATTTCTTAATTTAAGTAAATCAGGGACAGTTTGTTTTAAATTCTTTCTTTCTTATACTGATGGCTTAGTGCAACCATATAAACTAAGGCAGCTGAGGCAGAACCTGCCATCCTGAAGTCCCAGGTTTCTCGTAAAATAGGAAAAAAACAAATCTACACGGAATGTTGTCACCAATTGTGCTGCTATTTCCACAGACAAACACCTCCTCCCTCCATCTTGTCATCTGCCGGTTTGCTTGGTGCTGATTCTGTTTTTACTGGCTGGAGCTCCCCAATATTTCATCACGTTCACAAAGTGCTCCACATGACTCCAGGCTACAGTCCTGGATGTATTCTTACACCGAACTATCCCCAGAGACAAGCCTGACTGGTGGATTTTTTCAAAAGAATATAAATCTGAACATAGGGTAAATGGATGGGTTGGGTCACTCAGATATTGAGGCTGCATTAAAAAAATAGTGATTATTGATTGCTGTGTATCGTAACTACCTACCCCATTGATTGTAATATTTCAGATGTTTTCTATCCTCTCATTGGTTGCTGTCCACCGAAATTAGGGGCATGACGCAGGGCAACGTAATATTTATTGACTTTGTTTTTCTTTGTTGTTTAACCACATTGGCGGCAGCTGATGAGTACGTGACACACGAAACAAGCTTGTACTGAAATTTATCAATGTTTTTTTTCCTACATCTGTCTTAATATTCTGCTTCTCATTTGTTGAGCACTCTTATCTACACCATTGATGGTTTCTGGAGGGGAAAAATGCTCTCTCTCTCTCTATCTCTCCCTATATATTTATCTAGCAGTTTTTTCCGAAACCGTCAATGGTGTTGAGTGCTCAACAAACGAGGAGCGAAGTATATATATATACACTACCGTTCAAAAGTTTGGGATCACCCAAACAATTTTGTGTTTTCCATGAAAAGTCACACTTATTCACCACCATATGTTGTGAAATGAATAGAAAATAGAGTCAAGACATTGACAAGGTTAGAAATAATGATTTGTATTTGAAATAAGATTTTTTTTACATCAAACTTTGCTTTCGTCAAAGAATCCTCCATTTGCAGCAATTACAGCATTGCAGACCTTTGGCATTCTAGCTGTTAATTTGTTGAGGTAATCTGGAGAAATTGCACCCCACGCTTCCAGAAGCAGCTCCCACAAGTTGGATTGGTTGGATGGGCACTTCTTTGAGCAGATTGAGTTTCTGGAGCATCACATTTGTGGGGTCAATTAAACGCTCAAAATGGCCAGAAAAAGAGAACTTTCATCTGAAACTCGACAGTCTATTCTTGTTCTTAGAAATGAAGGCTATTCCATGCGAGAAATTGCTAAGAAATTGAAGATTTCCTACACCGGTGTGTACTACTCCCTTCAGAGGACAGCACAAACAGGCTCTAACCAGAGTAGAAAAAGAAGTGGGAGGCCGCGTTGCACAACTGAGCAAGAAGATAAGTACATTAGAGTCTCTAGTTTGAGAAACAGAGGCCTCACAGGTCCCCAACTGGCATCTTCATTAAATAGTACCTGTTAGAGCCTGTTTGTGCTGTCCTCTGAAGGGAGTAGTACACACCGGTGTAGGAAATCTTCAATTTCTTAGCAATTTCTCGCATGGAATAGCCTTCATTTCTAAGAACAAGAATAGACTGTCGAGTTTCAGATGAAAGTTCTCTTTTTCTGGCCATTTTGAGCGTTTAATTGACCCCACAAATGTGATGCTCCAGAAACTCAATCTGCTCAAAGAAGGGCCCATCCAACCAATCCAACTTGTGGGAGCTGCTTCTGGAAGCGTGGGGTGCAATTTCTCCAGATTACCTCAACAAATTAACAGCTAGAATGCCAAAGGTCTGCAATGCTGTAATTGCTGCAAATGGAGGATTCTTTGACGAAAGCAAAGTTTGATGTAAAAAAAATCTTATTTCAAATACAAATCATTATTTCTAACCTTGTCAATGTCTTGACTCTATTTTCTATTCATTTCACAACATATGGTGGTGAATAAGTGTGACTTTTCATGGAAAACACGAAATTGTTTGGGTGATCCCAAACTTTTGAACGGTAGTGTATATATATATATATGTATATGTATATATATAGTATATACACACACTTTTTTTTTCAAAAAAAATCTCACCCCAAACGTTATGTTGCATTGGTTTAAGTTGCATCAGTATGGCACAATAGACTGTTTCTTAAACCTAAAAATCTCTGAAAATAGCTTTGAGATATATTGTAATATTTGACTTTGATAAAGACCCTACTCAAAACATGTCAATCTTTATAAATAAAGAAGCATATTAAAAAGAACTCCTTGGGTGTGCAATTTTTACATCAGTTTGGTGGCGATTTTAAGATATTGTAATATTTATCCAAGTATGTGTAGTTCAATTCAGCCCTCTCATGTTAAAAGTGAGAAATGACGTGATTGTACCTATATTGTCTTTATGTCTGCTCCATCTGTTTTTGTTATGTTAATGTATTATTTTTCTTCCTCTTCTTCTTCTGTTTTTTCTCCCCCCTCCCTCCTCCAGGGCTAATGACTCTGGCCTGCTGATGCATAAAGAGGCCCTCCCCGTCTGGTCTCTGGTACTGGGGGACATCCAGAGGCCCGGGTCAGAGGCCGCCTACAGAGTTGGACCACTCCGTTGTCATGGAGACAGTAAGTCCTGTCGCCTGGTTGCCTTCTGCACTGAGATGATGTGAAGGTTGTGTGTCATCTCTCCCCGGCTCTGTGACACTGCTGTCCAACTGCCTCCAGTCAGATGGGGATGACGTTATTTCATTGAGTGTCCTGGTGGTAAATGTGCCTTATCAGAAAACATTTGTTTTGGTGAAGCAACTACTTTTGATTAAGATATTTCTGACTGAGTAATTTTTAAAGTGTAGTATTTTCAAGTGGTTGAAAATGAAATCAGACTTTGATCTTTGAGGTTTTCATTCAACCTGCCAAGAGCAACCATTAGAGCAGGGGTCGGGAACCTTTTTGACTGGGAGAGCCATAAAAGCCAAATATTTCTAAATATATTTCATTGAGAGCCATATAGTATTTTTAACGTATAATAAATTAAATATGTCTTACTTTTAATGCGACTTCTGGTGCTGCATGGTTTTGCTGATGGCCTTGTAGTCTGGTTCATACGTGGTGAGGTTGAGCTTCATGCAGGCGTTGAGGCTTCCATCAGTTAAACGTGAGCGTAGGTTGGTCTTAATGTTCCTCATATGCGAGAAAGACTGTTCACATGCATATGTAGAGCCAAACATGGTCAATACGGCAATACTCACACGCTGCATTGTGTGGTATGTCACAGGAAGCTCGTTCCAAGTTTTAAGAATCAGCTGGTCTTCAGGTTGAAGATTTTTAATTTCTGTCCACTTGTGTTCCCTCGCCAGCTCTGCTCGCTGTCGCGCAAGACTTTCCAACTCTCCATTAAGTGACTTGAACTTACTCATCCACATGTCTGATGCCTTCAGGTCAGCAACTTCCAGCTCAAAGTCTCCGATAGAGACCCCGGGGATGCATGTCAGGTCGATTTTGTCCACTGCACACTCATGTGGATGAGTGATGAACTTGAAAAGACCAGTGCGCGCACGAAATTCTCCAAAACGTGCTTTGAATGACTGCAGGAGATTGGACGTAAAGCCAGCTAGCTGCTGGAGATCCAGATGTTGAGTGGAGTCACTTGCTAAGCATGCATCTCTAAATTGTTGCAGTCTTTCAAAGTGCAGAAGACGACCTGTTTCAATGTCCCTGAGAAAGACTTCCAGCTTGCTTTCAAATGAAAACACTGCTTGTTGAAGGGATGAGATTGTATTTCCAATACCTTGCATTTTCACATTGAGCTGGTTCAGATGGCCAGTTATGTCCACGAGATAGTGAAACTGCAGGAGCCAGTCAGTGTTGTCTAGCTCAGGATGCTTGACGCCTTTCATTTCAAGAAAAGTCCGGATTTCACTCAGGCAAGCTGCAAAACGGCTGAGCACCTTCCCCCTTGACAACCAACGCACGTTGCTGTGTAAAAGCAGACCGGGATAATGATTCCCAACTTCTTCTAACAGAGCTTTAAACTGGCGATCATTTAAAGCTCGGGCAACAATAAAGTTGACCACTCGAATGACCAGAGACATCACCTCGCCAAGCACCTGGCCACACGTCTGAGCGCAAAGCGCCTCCTGGTGCAGGATGCAATGAAAACTTAGGATGGCTCTCTTTTCATGTTCACGGAGAAGCGCTACAAATCCTTTGTTCTTCCCCAACACACAGGGTGCACCATCAGTACAGACAGAAATAAGTTTATCCATCGGTAGTTTTTTTTCTTTAGCAAACTCCATGAAAGACATGAATAAATCCTCTCCTCTTGTTGTCCCTTTCATTGGCAAAACAGCCAAGCTTTCCTCACGCAGTGTGTCACCTGCAGCATACCTGGCAATGATACTGCACTGAGATAGATGGCTAACGTCTGTTGACTCATCTAACGCGCGAGAAAAGTATGTCCCGGCGTTTATGTCCTTAATTTGTGTTTCCTCGACTTGATTTGCCATCATGATGCTACGATCGTGCACAGTTCTTGCTGACAGGGGCATGTCTTTTATTCGTTTGATTATCTTGTCTTTATTTGGGAAGTCATCAAACAGTTCATTGGCCACATCAAGCATGAATGTTTTGGCATACTCGCCATCTGTGAATGACTTTCCATTCCTTACTATTGCCAAAGCCCCCGCAAAGCTAGCGGAATTCCCGTCACCTTGCTTGGTCCACACACGTAGTTGCTGCTGACTCGTCTGCACTCTCCGCTGTAGCTCCTCGCATGCCCTTTTCCTGCTGTCCCCCGCTGGATATTTCGATGCAAATGAAGCATGGTGCGTATCAAAGTGCCGCTTTATATTTGACCGTTTCATCGATGCAATTTTATCATTGCATATTAGACATACCGCAGATCCTGCTCTCTCCACAAATGCAAATTCCTCTGTGCACGCAGCCTGGAATGCACGGTAATCATCGTCTTTTTTTCTTTTCGCCATCTTTTCCGTTACAAGGGTTGAAGCGGATAAACTAGTTGGCTATCTGATAAAATTGATTTCTTCACCTTTACAATGACCCGGACATGCTCGCGAGCCATTGGTTCCCGACCCGACCCACGGGTGACCCGTGACCCGTGAAATTTATCTTCAAAACTAATTTCTGTTTACTTTAAAATGACACAGTATTATTAAGAAATATCACAAGTATTTTAAAATCAGTTCCAAACTGATTTTTTTGAAAAAAAAATAATTTTCAACTCAAAATTGTCTGGGAGCCATATGCCGTCACCGGAAGAGCCATATATGGCTCGCGAGCCATAGGTTCCCGACCGCTGCATTAGAGAATACCACAGATTTCCACCACAACTGGTAGCTATAGTCATTACCATTTGCAAAACTGTTGCTAATAGTGTTTTGATCTGTCGTGTTTTGACTCTGATACTTTCTTCTAATTTAACTTTGTAGCAAAGCAAAATCTTTTTTATGTACAGTACCTAAGATAATGGAATAATAAATAATAGCTTGTCATGATAAATCTACATAAATGGAAATACATGACAAAAAAAATAATGTCTTTGTTGTTTGCTAATTAGCTGAACAGTTGGCTCATTTGTTTGACAAGTTTCATCAAAAGACTAATTAAATGAGTTTTCACTTTGCTCCCCAGAGAACTTTTGGAATGCGGCATTTTTTGACAAGGAGACGTCGTACCTGCACTTCCCCACCTTCCACGGAGAGCTGAGCGCAGATATCTCCTTCCTTTTTAAAACCACAGCCTCCTCTGGGGTCTTCCTGGAAAACCTGGGCATCAAAGACTTCATCCGGATTGAACTCAGCTGTAAGTAAAACCTGGTTTCAAAGATATTATTTGCATTGAACTCAGTTCTTAGTAAAATCTGGTTTCAAGGATTTTATTTGCATTGAACTCAGCTGCAAGTAAAACCTGGATTTAAGTACTTCCTCCAGATTGAGCCCAGCTGAAATCAAAACCTGGTCATAAAAACGTCTTCCAAAAACCTGGTTTTAAAGATTTTATTTGGATTTAACTTAGCTGAAAGTAATACCTGGTTTTAAAGATGTTGTCTTGGTTGGATTTATCTGCACTGGATTTATACTTCTCTTAAAGACAATAGATATAGCCTTTCCCTCGCTCTCTCTCTCTCTCTCTCTTATTCTTTGTTTCTTAATCTCACTATTTCTTTCTTTTATATATACTCTTTCTCACACACACACACACACACACACACACACACTTGATAGTGGCATTTAACATTTATTCTTCTTGTTGATGACATCAGCCAGTGACCTTTAAAGCCCTGGCTGCAGGTTTGTCTGAGGAGTTGTTGCTTAAGGCAGAGGCAGTCTCCCCTTTAAAGGGAATGTTGATGTGAACGCCTGCACTGACCAGGGTGGTTTATTCAGCTCTGCTTGACGGTTTTGATTTTGGAAGAACAACATAAAGCGCCGCTCTGTTTTCTTCATTTACGTTTCTGTTTAGTCTTCCAAGGAGAGATCTCTGCTTTCTCTTGGCCAGCGTTAATGTATTCCCCTGCTATGTGTTAAATGGTCTTATTACCCAGTGGGGTTTTGTGGGTACCATAGTAATGTGGCTCATTATGAGGCTTAGAGCCACAGGTTAGAGATGCTGGCTTGTGACTAGAAGGTCACCGGTTTGATCCCCAGACCAGCAGGAAAATGTGGGTGGGGTGAGTTAATGAATGGTGCTTTCCTCTCCCTCAATACCCATGGCTGATGTGCCCTTGAGCAAGGCACTTAACCCCCAACCAACCAACTGCTCCAGTAGAGCTGCTCAGTGGCCACCAGTAAAAACTGTGGTAGTACTGAGGAGTTCCCAGTTGTGAATATGCAGGGTGCTGCTGAAAAAGCATACTACCCTGGGTAAATAAAGGTTTAAAAAAAAACAGCATTTGTGATTATTTAGAATACCCCGTAAGCATAACACCCAGGAGGGCATATTTTATGATACACATTTACAGGCACCTATAGGTGTGTGCTATTTAAAATGCCTTTTAAGATGCTTTCAAACAGCAGCCCCATGCTTTGTCTCTAAGAACCCCTTTTAACTCAGTTCCCCCCATTTTGTTTGTACTTCTTTTGTAATTTCTTCCTTTGTTTTTATAAGGCCGTTAGTAGTAGGATATGAAGAGAATGTTGCACACACACACATACACACACACACACACACACACACACACACACACACACACACACACACACACACACACACACACACACAGACTTTTTACCGGGGATGCTGTTGCACCAACACAGATACCTTGCCCTCCTCAGGGAAATAATTGGTGTTGTGGTGGTTGCAGCCAGTCAGACTGCAGCATAGTGCAGAATACTGTTGTTGTTATGACAACAGGCTCATATAGCTCTGAAATGGTTTTGTTAGGGCCTGACAATCTTTCCAAATGAAGTTAGTGTAGTATTCTGGGATCTTGTTTCATCGGCCTCTCTAACTCCCGCGGTGACATCTTTCTCCTTCCACCATCCTGTATGAAGGATGAGGGGATGTAGGTTAGGTTGTAGTATAGGTGGATATGCTTTCTTGTATCGGAGATGTCATAGCTTTCCTCCCGGTGGGGACAAAATTATGTCAAACTGTTTGATTATGGATGAATGTCAGCATAATCATCAGTGCCTCCAGTGTAATAGAGGTTCACAAAATGTTCTTAAACACGCAATTCCTAACAAACAAACACATCAATCACAGTTCTCGCTGTGCACATAATTACCTTTAATTAGAGTGAGCCATGCTCAGTCAAAAATGAAATTGCTTGCAATGCTTATTCTTGCAATAACAGTGAAGATCTTTCCAAAGTTCCCATAAAGTTGAATCAGTTCATCTGGACACGTTTATTGAGGGAAATGTTTCTTCACTCATCTAAGTAACCTCTTCAGTCTAAACTGACTGCAGGTATCCCCACCCTTATAAACAATACAGTGGCATAACGGCTGAAACCAGCACAGTTGCATCACAACTGAAACCACCGAAACCAGTGATCAGTTTCATATGCAAATTGCCGTCATCATTAACTAGAGTTTCAGTGGCCATGTGTACTATTCACAGAGCATTGGGGCATAGTTACAATCACAGCATTGTAAAATGGCGACAGATGTAGTCGTAGTCCCCCCCCCCCTCCGTCCCCCGTTCAGGGATGGTCGTTCCCTCTTCACATGGCCTCTCACTCCCTGTTCAAACCAGTGTTCCTCCCAATCAAGGATGTGCACATCCTCATCCTTGAAAGAGTGGCCACTGGCCTGTAGATGGGTGTAGACTAGTCCTGGCCTGATGTGTTAGCTCTCCTGTGTTGTGCCATCATCTTCACCAGCATCTGTTTGGTTTTTCCAATGAGTAAGTCATAGCAATCTTCCTGGCACTTAACAGCATATACTATATTGCTCTATTTGTGCCGTGGGACCTGATCCTTGAAGTGGACCAGTTTCCCCCACTAAACGTTGTGTCCTGATGAACTGATTCAACTTTCTGGGATTTTCTTACCTGAATTATTGTGCATGCATCAAGACTCTTTCCAAAGTTGTTCTATTTTTCTATGAATTTTTCTGTTTTGTTTTTTTTTCTTTCTGTAAATCTTAAATGCAGTTTTGTAATGAAAATTATTCAAAAATGATTTGGTGTAATTCATTATGCCCTAAAGTATTGGATTTCATCTCTGCACCTTGGGATCCCAACCCTCGATACTGCTGGTTTTCTGCTCTGCCATGTAGATAATTACATTCATCCATTGTGTCAGGTCTAAAAACTCACTGAAGACATTGTTTGAACTGCTGGCAGAATAGGAAACCAGCTGCACTCGCGGTCTCCAGGGCATGAGTTGAGAACCACTGCACTGGAGTTACCGGGCTGAGAAACTGCTCTTAGATGATATTTCTGTAGCCTGAAATCCTTGAGAAACTTATGGTCCTCTCGGGTGGGAACAGACACCAATAGAGACAAAAAGTGAGAACTTCTACAAAGATTTTTTAGTTTCATGACAACTTGGGTAATCAATATTTCATGTCAAGACATGGCGTTGGGGACGTCCTCATTAGCATTGCCTGTAACATGACTGCTCAGCATCTTTCTTCATGAAATAAAAGTCAAAAATCTCAGTATAGAGAGAATTATCCCCCATGTTTTCCACCAGCCAGCCCCAGACCACCAACAGGAAGTCCATAGCCTACATGGAGGCGAAATCAGAGTGATGACAGTTATGACAGCTTGTCAATCTGAGTCTGCGATGGTGGCGAGAGATTTAAAGCTGAACTTCAGACAGTAAAATGTCACAGTATTTCGATTTAGGGGACAGTTATCTCAATGTGTCAGTGTATGATTTTTAATCAGACTGTTATTATTAGGCTGTGAGGTGGTACAACATTTAACATACCCTGCAGGTATAACATCACCTGCTCAACATGTGACACATTTATTTGCAATAATAATTTTATCCATCATACATTTGTTTGATAGCTCTATTTGTATAAATTATGTATATATGATTTATATATTATATATAATATATATAATTGATAGCTCTATTTATATTATATATAATTTATATATTATACAATATATATATTTATTATATTTGTTGTGGTTAGCGCTGTCGCCTCACAGCAAGAAGGTCCTGGGTTCGATCCCTGGGGTTGTCCAACCTTGGGGTCATCCCAGATCGTCCTCAGTGTGGAGTTTGTAGGTTCTCCCTGTGTCTGCGGTGGGTTTCCTCTGCGAGCTCCGGTTTCCCCCACCATCACAAAGTCACAAGGACATGCATGTTAGGGTCAATACTGCTGTCTGTGCCCCTGACCGAGGCATGGCAAGACGAACTGGAGTTGGTCCCCGGGTGCTGCACGGCGGCTGCCCACTGCTCCTAGCTACACAGCCAGGATGGGTTAAATGCACATTACGCAGTTCAAGAAGAAGTACAAAGGACTAATTATCGAGATATAGGGATGACGAAGAGCTGTATTAACTGTTAAAGTTTTACTCATCTCCAAACATTCCTAATTACATTTTTTTTTCTGACACCGAGTGGATATTTGGGTTGTACATAGCATTGAGATCTGTTTATTCTTGGTACATGATATTAGGATGTGTTTTTCTTTTTTATTCTTTCTCTCTTGTGTTTTTGACGTGTTTTTTTCTCTTGTTCACACTAGTCGAGTTTGCATTGTGCAGCACAACTTGCATTGAATTTGAACTATACAGTACAGTGGGAATTGAGTTTGAAATGTATAGTAGCTGAATTAACTTAAGAGTAGATGAGAAGGGGTAGGAAAAAAATAAATGTATACTTCCTCCTACTCCTTTTCCAACATGTAACAAATAATCTGATGCATACGAGGATCGGTTCGCTGAGTTTGATGTGTAGATTTGTTGATCACTTCAGATTACTGGCAATGGGTTATCTGTATGTTGTATCCTGGTATCCTGCTTATTTACATGTTCGAAATAAATCATCATCATGATCATCGTCATCCTGTCCATATCCCCCCCCCCCCCAGCCTCTACTGAGGTCCTCTTCTCCTTCGACGTGGGGGACGGGCCGTTTGAGGTGCATGTGGAGGCCGGCGCCCCGCTCAACGATGACAGGTGGCACCGCGTGCTAGCGGAGCGGAACGTCAAGGAGGCAATGCTACATGTCGACAACCTCCCTCCCTCCACCCGGGAGGCCCCCACCGACGGACACATCCACCTACAGCTCAACAGCCAGTTATTTATAGGTAGTGTGTGTGTGTGTGTGTGTGTGTGTGTGTGTGTGTGTGTGTGTGTGTGTGTGTGTGTGTGTGTGTGTGTGTGTGTGTGTCAGAATGTGCATATGTAGATCCATTTAGTGCACAGAGGTTTATGTACATGCAGTGTTATCAGCTTACATACGGTTCAGTAAGGAATTATTTTAACTATCTTAAGATAAGTCTGAACCAACTCTAAAGTCATTATTTGTGGTTTCATTTGTTTATCTTTATTGCTTAATGTGCATTTTTAATTTAACTCTAATGTGACTGCACAGGAATCTGTGACTTTTTACAAACTTCAGTACTAGAGTCCCAAGTAAATTATCAGTTAATTTCCGCTACGTCAAGTCCATTGACTTTTATAATTCTCTGTTTGGACTTTCATTTTCACACTGCAAGAAAATTCCAACTAGATAATTCAGCCATTATGAACAGGCTTTATCATTCTGTAAATATTATGGACGTCACTTCACATCAGTAAACACACATCTCGGAGAGAAAATCACTAACAAACAGTGATGAAATTGGACAGAGGCAGCAGAAGGAAAACAGGTGAATATTTATTGGCTGAATGTGTTGAGCTAGTAATTTTCTCTTAATAGTTCAGAAGAAATGGCCATGAGCCTCACATTCTTTTAAGGACAGAGCCATCCTTTTGTTTGTTTACCTCAAGCTTATATCAGAATTGATTAGAATCGATCTGGCACAATTATGCATTCTGGAACCCCCCCCCCCTTTTTCTCCCCAATTGTACCCGGCCAATTACCCAACTCTTTCAAGCTGTCCCAGTCGCTGCTCCACCCCCTCTGCCCATCCGGGGAGGGCTGCAGACTACAACATGCCTTCTCCATGTGGAGTCGCCAGCCGCTTCTTTTCACCTGACAGTGAGGAGTTTCGCCAGGGGGACGTAGTGCGTGGGAGGATCATGCTATCCCCCCCCGAACAGGCACCCAGAGGAGGCGCTAGTGCAGCGACAAGGACACATATCCACATCCGGCTTCCCACCCGCAGACATGGCCAATTTTGTCTGTAGGGGCACCTGACCAAGCCGGAGGTAGCACAGGGATTTGAACCGGTGAGCCCCGTGTTGGTAGGCAATGGAATAGACCGCTATGCTACCCAGATGCCCCAAGTTTCATTCTGTATTAATGTGATAACATAATTATGCATCCTCATCTGCATTCAAACATAATTGTTCGACTGTAGATGAGGACGTTGATGTTTTGAAGAAATCTGGTTTGACGGCAGATGTTTGTACAATAGTGCTTGACTTCAGTATTTTGACTTATTATAAAGCAATGAGACATCATTTGTGGGTTTCTACTCTATACTTGCAAAATTGTTTTGAGGGGGAGGGGGTGAGTTGGTTGACAAGATGGTCTAGTAGTTAACAGACAAAATGAAGTTGCAGGTTTGCCCCCTTCAACAGCTAAACTGTCCCTCGACTGATGTGTTTTTCATTCAGGTGTCCTTGTATCAGACAGTGAAGCCGGCGGAGGTGACCCACTCTAAGCCTCGCTGAGTGATAGAATCTGATCATGTCTAAGCTGTCATTGCAAAGCTCACTTGTGTCTGTCTCAGTTTCTCAGTTCTCGTAAGATTGCAGCGCCTGTGTGCATTGGGAGCACTTTGCAGAGGTTACTAATGTATCTGCACTGACATGGAGATTTAAACAAATAGCTATCAGTATTTGTAAGTGTACACACATACAGACGGGTGACAAATGAAAGGAAAAGCCAACATAAAGTGTGTTAGTAAGGTGTTGGTCCACCAGGAGCCTCCAGAACAGCTTCAGTGTTCCTTGTCAAGTCAAGTCAATTTTATTTGTATATCCCAATATCACAAATTACAAATTTGCAAAATTACAAATATGACAAACTTGTCATAGATTCTACAAGTCTCTGAACTCTACTGGACGGATGGACACCATTCTTCCAAAAGATATTCCCTCCTTTGGTGTTTTGATGATGGTGGTGGAGAGCGCTGTTTAACACGTCGGTCCAAAATCTCCCATAGGTGTTCAACTGGGTTGAGATGTGGTGGCTGTGAAGGCCACAGCACATGATTTACCTTCAGTTCATACACATCAAACCATTCAGTGACCCCTCGTGCCCTGTGGATGGGGGCATTGCCATCCTGGAAGAGACCACTCCCATAAGGATAGAAATGTTTCATCATAGGATAAAGGTGAAAATGCCCCCCAACAGCATAACAGAGACCCCAGACCCCCCTCACTGTAGGGGTTAAGCATTCAGGTTTTTCCTTTAATTTGTCACCCGTCTGTGTACATATGTACATGATTGCTGATGAATGCTGAACCAATATGCATGACATGTTTGTGTACACTGCAGTGTAATCTATATGTCTACACTGTCTTTTCATTTGACCTTTTTGTGTACGCATTCCGCCATTCTGTGCTTGACTGGTATGGAGGCAAGTTTTCTTATATAACTCGTGATTTATGTTTGGTCTTGTATCTTATGTAAATGGACTGCATTTTATATAGCGCCTTTTTAGCTGCAACAGACACTCAAAGTGCTTTGCAATCAATTAATGCCTCACATTCAGCCACCCACACACGTGCGCACGCACGCACTCACACACACACACACACACACACACACACACACACACACACACACAGATGGTGGTCTCAACCATGCACGATAACAGCCAGCTCATTGGGAGCAGTTAGAGGTTAGGTGTCTTGCTCAGGGACACCTCGACATTTTTTCAAGGAGGAGCCGAGGATCGAACTCGCAACCCTCCAGTTACCAGATGACCTGCTCTATCTAAGACAATGACTCTTTGAGTCCGCTAAGACATAATCATAAAAGAATTGAAAAATTGATGTGGCAACAAAGTACTATATTCAACATTCAAGATACAGTGTGTGCACTGTATGAGCCCTGATTCTTCCTGCCATTGAGTCATGAGGCAAAATATTTCAATATGTGGATAGATAAACCATTTTATTGGCTCATATATAATTATTCATAAACCATAGCTCTCCATTGTTTCATTTTATAAGCTACAGTGTTGGCTTGTATAAATTCATAAGCCATATTTCTGTGTAAAGAGCTATAACTCCTGCTTCCTGCATAATAAGAAACTGAATGCCATTATTTTGATTAATAATCCATATGATTGCCTTGCTAGGATAAGCCATTGTTCACATTCAGATTTCTTTACTGACACTTACTAGTATTAAATAACCACACAGCAATATGGATGAGAGAGGTTGCAATGAATCCCCCCCCCCTCAAAAAAAAAAGCAGCTCACCTTGCATGGATTCATAAACTGTCATGAAGCCCTGTTTGGGTTTGGATGGATAAGCCTTTGTCTATTG
This sequence comes from Lampris incognitus, assembly GCF_029633865.1. NCBI lineage: Eukaryota > Metazoa > Chordata > Actinopteri > Lampriformes > Lampridae > Lampris > Lampris incognitus. Next base: position 27,915,739 of record NC_079224.1, read on the forward strand.
GCTCTGCATCTCTGTCTGTGTTGACTGATGTGTAGGGCTTGCTGTGTGTTTGCTCCTCTGCTCCTGTGCGAGGTGCCAGTAAACATCAGACCATGTACATGGTGTGAAGGAACGTCCCACTGTTTGCATCCCACCTTTGATGAGTCCTCTGATCTCCACCTCACAAATCCCTCATATCACAGCTTACTCTTCATTAAATGATCTTGTTATGTGGATGGAACACATTATCCTCATAATCCAGAGATAACTGGTGAAGCAGTGTTATCTATGTCGGTTGATATTTGCAGGTGTGTTTTCTTGTGTGGTTCCTTGTGCCGCATTAGCAAACATACGGTGTAACATCACACCAGACATTTGCTGAAATTTGATAACTGCTTTAATTTCAAACTTTACACATTTCTAGTGCTGCTTTTTGAGACATTTTTACATGTTCCCATATCAAAGTTGTCAGATCTGCTGTTTAGGGACTGTTATCCTCTTGTTAGAGCCGAGGAGCACAAATCCAGCAGTGCAGCTTGCTGTTTGACAAGGTTGCAGTGATAACTTCCCTGTTGGGAGTTGGCTTTCTTTGATAGCTTTTAGTTCTACTTCCTTGCCCCCCCCCCTTTTTTTTCTCCCTGATTGTATCCGGCCAATTATCCCGCTTTTCCAAGTCGTCCCGGTCATTGCTCCACCCCCTCTGCCCATCCAGGGAGGGCTGCAGACTACCACATGCCTCCTCTGATACATGTGAAGTCACCAGCCGCTTCTTTTCACCTGACAGTGAGGAGTTTCGCCAAGGGGATGTAGCGCGTGGGAGGATCACGCAATTCCCTCCAGTTCCCCCTCCCCCCCAAACAGGCACCCCGACCGACCAGAGGAGGCACTACTGCAACGACCAGGACACATACCCACATCCGGTTTCCCACCCACAGACACGGCCAATTGTGTCTGTAGGGATGCCCGACCAAGCCAGAGGTAACACGGGGAATCGAACTGGAGATCCCCGTGTTGGTAGGCAACGGAATAGACCGCCATGCCCTCCAGACGCCCCTACTTCCTTGTTTTGAGGTGGAGATGCTTGAGCTTTTTTTTCCCCCCACAGTGTTTGATGATCACTTTGATCCCCACTTCACATGTCTGTGATGCTGGTTTTCATTACCATATCATCCCATATGTGTTGCAGCTCAGTAGCCTGAGCTTGCGCTGAGAGACTCGTTCTGTCAGTCAGAGCGGATGACTGTCGTATTATTGGTTGAAGCCCTCAGCTCTCCAGAAGGACCGTCATGTAGCTTTACTTCCTTACTCTGAAATGCTCTGTCATATTTTGAGACATAAACGCCACGTTTGATGATCCCTTTGATCTCAACTTCATAAATGTTTCATATCGTTTTTCATTCTCTTTTATATGATCGCATATGGATTTTTCTAAGAGACGTCCATTTGAACCTAGGTTCTGCAATTAGACAAAAAAAAAAACAACCCAAAATCCTTTCTTCAGCTGTTTCTTCTGACCACTTCCCTGCTAAATTGGTCTGTTCTCTTGTCTTTTCCATCCTTTGTTTGATTCTTTTTACTGGTCTGTGTCATATATTTCTTGACTTGCCTGCTGCCTTTGAAGACATTTCATCAAATTTTCTGGTGTCTGGATTCTCTGGTGTTTCTTCTGATACACCATCCTACGGCTTCATGTTTTCTGATTCACAGCATCTCGGTGGCATGTTGAGAGAATAATCCTCAACCGATCAGCTGCTTTGTGGGTCTTCATACTTTGTCCCAGGGACAGTGTTGCAGTTCCTCAGAGATCGGATTCTCTGTAGAGGCACAGGGAGCCAGGATCTCATGAATTGTGACTTAGATATAACAAATCCATTGTGAGGATGTTTCTCATATGTGCCTTGGATTCAGAAACATGATTTTTTTTTCTGAAACTCCTTTTCTTGAGCAAACCATTTTAATTTCAATACGGCTTCAATTTAAAGGTATGTCTTATTGGGCATGTTCAAAGCTGTTTTCTTTTCAGTAAAATATTACTTGAGAATTCTTTTGAATTTACCTTGTCATCCCATTTTGCTGTCTAGTGAATTCAATATTGTATATTGCTGCTATCAGAGAGTAGAGACTGGAATAGAGTCTTGCAATGCTTTGTGATTTATTGGTGTGAAAAGGTACTTTACTGAACAATAGGAGATTGACCTGCTCAAGAGAGAACTGCCGCCAAGGCTGAACTGTGAAGACGGGAAGAAATTCGATCTGTGGACTCTGCAGAAATATGTTGTCAAGTGTGCACAAGAGGAGGTGACCATGTTGCAACCAAAAGAAAAATAATGATTCTGAAGACTAGTGTGTCTTCAGAATTATTACTAGGGGTAAAAGAGGCATAGGAATGCAACACGGCAAAGGAGGAAAGATATAATTCTATGTCAGTAATTACAGACCGTCTCTATATTTGATGGTGTTAATTGTACTATTTAGGCCTTTTTTGCCTTTTGATAGAATCAAACAGAGTGACTTGCATCTCTGTTTTGTATTCCACATTAATCAGAAACTGTATGTCATGTGAACATTTAAAGTTTTAAGCTGAAAGTGTTAAAATGGCACGGTGTTGTCGTGTGATACATATTTAGCAGATGAAATTGTGTGTGTGTGTGTTGGGGGGATGAACATGGTCCTCTTATTGTATGATGCACAAGTGGTTATGTACTGAATTTTATATGTTGTCTTATATCAATATTGTATTTTTAATTTCTAATTTCAGTTGTCCAGCTCCAGTTAAATATAAAGGTTAAACTCTGTTAATGGTCATCGCTGAGTTGTTGGAAATACTCAAGAAACTTATCAGGCAGGGGCGTCTGGGTGGCATGGTGGTCTATTCCGTTGCCTACCAACACAGGGATCGGCGGTTCAAATCCCCATGTTATCTCCGGTTTGGTCGGGCGTCCCTACAGACACAATTGGCCGTGTCTGTGGGTGGGAAGCCGGATGTGGGTATGTGTCCTCGTTGATGCACTAGTGCCTCTGGTCAGTCAGGGAACTGTTCGGGGGGCGGGGCTGGGGGGAATAGTGTGATCCTCCCATGCGCTACATCCCCCTGGCAAAATGCCTCACTGTCAGGTGAAAAGAAGCAGCTGGTGACACCACATGTATCGGAGGGGGCATGTGGTAGTCTGCAGCCCTCCTCAGATCAGCAGAGGGGGTGGAGCAGTGACTGGGACGGCTCAGAAGATCGGGGTAATTAGCCAGATACAATTGGGGGGGGGAAAGGGGGGGGACTTAAAAGGCAGTCAACAGGTTAGTTCATCAACCAGCCAGTCAGGCATGCAGGCAGCCCGCTAGTGAACCACACAAGCAGCCAGACAGCAGTGAAGACAGACACAGTGGCTGACCAGCCATGTATCCAGCTAATATTCAACATGATGTCCGGCAAGCAAGCTGATATAAGTAAAGTCCCTGAATGTGTTTTTCACCTGCAACTTTTTGTTTCATTGCCCTGTCATTTTATGAAAAACAGCATCAGAGTGCTGACGCCTGACAGTGCTTTGCTTCAGGAGTTGTAGGCGTGATGTGTGGATCTGCTGAAGATGACAGGAGGAGGAGAAGAAAAATGAGAGCAAAGATGTATAGCCCTGACAGTCTGCACACACACAAACAGAAAGAGCAAGAGAGAAAGAAGGAGAAGAAAGACAGAGAAAAAAGGTTGACAGAGAGTAGATGATTGTAGTAAAGCCTGTTTGTTCTGGAGACCCTGGGATATTTGTTATTTCTGTTGTCTGAGACCGTTTCTTTGCTTCATTCCTTCAAGTATTTACTAGTGATTGATCTTGATGATGGTGGTCTTTTTTCCTCTGCAAAAAACTTTTAAAGATGAATGAAAATGTGTAATTGTGTTTTTGATAAGTAATAATATTAATAATAATGCTTTTTAATTAACACTTCAGTGAAACAAGTCTCAAATAACTTGGAAGTTACAAGTGGTTTTAAATCACATCAAAAAGCAAAGCGTACAGACAAAAACACTACTATAGGCGTGCAGCGGGGCGGTGATGATTGACAGTCAGAGAAGGAAGATGAGGAGAGGCCTTGGAAAATTAAACAATTTTGAAATGTTTTTTATAAGAGACCAGTGTAATATGATATCATATGGAATGTGTTGTTTTATTAGGAGGCACAGCGTCCAGGCAGAAGGGCTTCAGGGGCTGTATCCGCTCCCTGCAGTTGAATGGAGTCACCCTCGACCTGGAGGAGAGGGCAAAGATCACCCCCGGGGTCCGGCCCGGCTGCCCCGGACACTGCAGCAGCTATGGCTCTCTGTGCCAGAACCACGGCCGCTGTGAAGAGAAGACCACCGGTTTCTCCTGTGACTGTGGCCCTTCAGCCTACACGGGCGCTTTCTGCCATAGAGGTACACACACACACACACATATGTCCGAAATAGCACATAATACTCTTAAAAAACCAAATGTTAATTTATCAGAAAACAGTTAAGCATGCAAGGTCGACTTTCTACTCTGAGTTGATATCTAGAAATAACCACAATCCTAAAGTTCTCTTTAGGGTAATTGATTCTGTTATTAATGGTCCTTCCACTTCTTTTTCTGAACCTGATGTTGAGCTGTCTGAAAAAATTGTCACTCATTCATTTTGTAAATAAGGTGGAGAAAATCAGGCCCCTAATCCAGCCTGACGCTTGCATTCTTTCCATTCCCCATGTTAATTCTGCCTCTTTTACCCAGTTTCAACCCATTACAATTTCAGTGTTAGAGGGTGCAATCTCCCATATGAACTCCTCCTTCTTCATCTTAGACATCATCCCAATTGAGCTGCTCAAGGAGGTAGTTTCCACTGTAAGCCCTGTTATTCTGCAATTTTTTTTCCAGACAGTTTTAAGTATGCCATTGCTTACCCATTGCTAAACCTAATTTGTATCCCCTGTCCATAAGTAACTACAGACCAACCTCCAAATAATCTTTGTAATCTTAAGGTTCTGGAGAAAGTAATTTAATCTCAACTGATATCCTTTATGAATACTGATAGTGTTTCTAATAGTTTTCGGTCTGGTTTTAGAGCACTTCATAGTACCGAGACAGCTCTGGTTAAGGTTACTAATGACCTACTGCTGACTGCAGACAGAGGTGACTGCTCGACTGCTTTAGTTCTTTTAAACTTTAGTGCTGCCTTTGACAGAGTCGATCACAGTATTCTCCTACATCGCTTGGAGACTTTGGTAGGAATCAAGGGCTTGGCTATTAGTTTATTATGCTCATACCTCTCCAACAGAAGTTTTTCTGTTGTTATGAGTAACTCTACTTCCTCGATGGCTCAGTTGAGTTGTGGTGTACCTCAAGGCTCAGTTCTTGGCCCCCTTCTGTTTTTTATATACATGCTGCCTCTTGGCCAGGTTATTCAAAATCATGATGTGTTTTACCATTTTTATGCTGATGACATTCAGTTATACATGCCACTAAAACCCATTAAATTATATTAAATCCTGGATTTCCGAAGTTTTATTTAAATTTAATGATGATAATCTGAGGTCATTCTGTTCGGTCCCCCAAATTCCATCAGTCCTTTTGTTAATAATCTTGGTTGACTGTCAAGTAGTATTAAGCAGACTGCTAGGAATCTAGGGGTAATGTTTGATGCTAACCTCTGTTTTGACAGTCAAGCCAAAAATGTTGTTTTTTACGTTTTGTGTCATGTTTCTTCCAGCTCAAGATAATCTCTAAAATGAGGTCATTTTTATCAATTGCTGATCTACAAAAATTTGTACATACTTTTGTCTATTCTTGGCTTGATTTTTGCAAATCACTTTACTAGGGTATCAGCCAGTGCTCCCTCCACCATGTCCAGTTGGTACAAAACGCTGCTGCTTGACTCATTACCAGGACAAAGAGACATGAGCACATCACCCCCGTTCTTGCCTTTCTACACTGGCTCCCTGTTAGATTTCGAATTGGTTTTAAAATGTTATTGCTCACTTTTAAGGCCTTAAACGGTCTTGCTCCTAAATGCATCTCTGATTTATTGACCTTGTGTGTGCCATCTTGACCAATAAGATCTGCAGATGGAGCCCTGCTAGTTATTCCCAGGTCATGGTTTGTCACAAAGGGTGATTGGGTTTTTGTTGTTAGAGCCCCCACGCTATGGAACTCTCTGCCTAATGAACTCAGAAACGCTGAGTCTCTAGCTTCTTTTAAATCTCTTCTTAAAACTTTTCTCCGTGTGAATGCTTTTGAAAATGTTTGATATTTGTTTTTATTTATACTGTTTTTATTTGCATTCCTATTTATTTAGTCTCATTCATTTATTGTCTTTACCTCCTCTGTGCTCATGTCCTTTGGTCTTATTCTCATTTTTGCCTTGTCTGGTTTTATTTTCTTTGCAAAGCACTTTATAACATTGTTAAGAAAAGTTCTATATAAATAATTTTTATAATTATTATTATTAATTATTCTGTGATAGGCATACAATTATACACACATACACACACAAATAATAAAACTATAGATCTACTCAAACACATATACACAAAGTCTTCTATTATAGAAATATGCACATGCCCTTGAGTCTTATTTCATAGAAGTACACACACACATATACACTCTGGAGGCCTCTGTCATAGTTACTCATGTAAATACACAAACACATGCTAACCCACTTTTCTCCCATATGTACACACACACACACACACACACACACACACACACACACACACAAACACACGAGCAGCTGAGTTTTCTAGAGAGGTCTGCAACCTGCACCCTGAAGCATCATATCCAGGTTGAATAAATTTGATAACATTTTGAATTAGTCTGTTATTGAATTAACTTGGGATACAACACCCACAATCCCTTGACCCTAGTCACAAATGAGGAACATTTCCACGAGAAAAACCTTATCAGAAAAAATAGGGAGATACCTCAGGAAGAGCAACAGAGGAGGGGTCCCTGTTCCAGGACGGACAGACATGCAATAGGTGTCGAATGCACAGAATACACAAAAATAACAGAATTATAATGTAACATCATAGATTACACAGAGAGAGATAATGTAAAATTTATAAAGTTAATGCATAAAATTTAGCAAAGCAAATTTAAATGCACTGGGTAATAAAATTGTAAGGAGAGAGTTCAAGGCATTTTTAGTGAATCTGTGACCATTTAAGACAATGTCAGGTAAACCCACAGTCAAGAGCCAGCGGGACACCATATCACAAAACCATCTCTGTGTAGCCCTACAGAGAGAATAGACTTTGCATGCACACAAGAGGGAGAAGGAAGAGGGAAGTGATCAGGGTGATGCAGATTAGTCATAGCTAAAACAAATTATGCAAAGCAATTATGAACAAGAAGAATGCAAAAGATAGCGTTAGTATTTGTAGGTACATTGGATGTCCAGTGTTACAGGTATATTGCATGGGGATTGTTTCTGACACTGTATGACTGTTTTAGGTGTTTTAGGCAACCTACTGCCCTCAGTTTAATCTCTGCATACTAACCAGACTGTAAAACGAGCAAAGAAGGTCATCTCCAACCCCTCCCATCCTGCTCATCAACTCTTCCAGCTCCTTCCCTCAGGGAGGCGCTACAGGTCACTGTCCACTAAGACTAAATGCTTCACAGTTTTTTTCCCCTAGCCATAAGGACTCTGAATTCCTCCCTATAGTCCCTCCTCACACACCATTGACACAAATACCACCATTCACCTAATTGGTATGCGTGATATGTTTAATTCTGTTATTTTGTAACTGTATTGTTTGTGATAATATTTGGAGTGTCTGTTGTTGTCCATGTATGTATTGTGCTGCAGAGTTTGTGTACCAAAAACAAATTCCACTGGCCTTGGTTGTGTGGCTAATAAAACAATCTAATCTAATCTAATCTAATCTAATCTAATCTAATCACCGTGACGGCCTGTGGAAAGAAACTCTTCTTGTGTCTGGTTGTTTTGGTGTACAGTGCTTTGTAGCACCTACCAGAGGGGAGGAGTTGGACTAGGTTGTGACCAGGGTGTGATGGGTCTGCAGTGATGTTGCCTGTCTGTTTCCTGAATCTGGATTTGTATAAGTCCTGAATGGAGGGCAGGTTAGCACCAATGTTTTTCTCTGCTGTCTGACTGTCTGTTGTAGTCTGTTCCAGTCCTGTTTGGTGGCCGATTCAAACCAGACAGCAATAATAATAATAATAATCAATACATTTATATAGCGCTTTTCTAGACACCCAATGTGCTTCACATTGAATATAGTCCATCCATTATCTAAACCGCTTATCCTGCTCTCAGGGTCGTGGGGATGCTGGAGCTTATTCCAGCAGTCATTGGGCGGCAGGCGAGAAGACACCCTGGACAGGCCGCCAGTCCATCACAGGGCCGACACACACACACTCACACATTCATACCTAGGGACAATAGTACGACCAATTCACCTGACTCACATGTCTTTGGACTGTGGGAGGAAACCGGAGCCCCCGCAGGAAACCCACAGAGACACAGGGAAGAACATGCAAACTCCACACAGAGGACAACCCGGGACAACCCCAAAGGTTCCACTACCCCGGGGCTCGAACCGAGGACCTTCTTGCTGTGAGGCGACCATGCTAACCACTGCGCCACCGTGCCACCATTGAATATAGTATACACATGAATATAGTATCACATAGTATCTTCCTTCACACATTAGATGAAGATATAGGCAACCCCTCCAATGAAGTGACTCTGTACCGTATAACCTTAATTAAGCTATAATGGATGTGCAGAGAACAGACTGGATTATTGCAGAGTAGAACTGAATCAGCAGCTTCTGAGGCAGGTTGAACTTCCTGAGCTGGCGCGGAAAGTACATCCTCTGCTGGGCCTTTTTGATGATTGTGACTATATTGGACACCCAGTTTAGGTCCTGCTAGATTGTGGATCTCAGAAACTTGAAGGTTTCCACAGCAGACAGTGCTGTTGAGTATGGTGAGGGGAGGGGGGGAGGGGGAAGGGGCAGTGTTGGGGGGGCTCCTCCTGAAGTCCACTGTCATATCCACAGTTTTGAGTGTGTTCAGCTCCTGTTGTTATGACCGCACCAGAGGGCTAGCTGTTCAACCTCCCATCTGTATGTAGACTCATCACCATCCCAGATTAGGCTAATGATTGTTGCGTCATCTGCAAACTTCAGGAGTTAAGGGGGTGGGGGGGTTCCCTGAGATGCAGTCATTTTGGGTAGAGAGAAGAGCTGAGGGGAGAGCACACGTCCCTGGTGGGGGGGGGGCGCCAGAGGCGATTGTCTGGGTGCCGGATGTGATTTTCCCCAGCCTCACCTGTTGCCGCCTGTCTGTCAGGAAGTTTCTGATCCACTGACAGGTGAGGGCAGACAGGGGGGTCCAGCAGGGGGCTTGTGATGTCCTTCAGGTGGGTCAACACCAGTTTCTGGAAGGTTTTTATGACCACAGACGTCAGGGTGATGGGCCTGTAGTCGTTCAGTCCTGTGATTTAGGGTTTCTTGGGGACTGGGTTGATAGAGGAGCGATTGAAGCAGGAGGGGACTTCAGATAGCTCCAGCGATCTGTTGAAGATCGGTATGAAGATGGGGGCCAGCTGGTCTGCACAGACTTTAAGACAAGAGGTGGATATGCTGTCTGGGTCTGGCGCTTCCCTGATCTCTGTCTGTGGAAGAGCTGACACAGATCGACACAGGCACAACTGTACATACGGGTACCTAGAACTTTGTCGGCGTTGTCGGCACGGTGTTTTACTGCTGTCATAGATTTGACATGTTCTATGTAGTTTTTAGCCTCAGTATTACGTTATTTTTAACTTTTATCAACCTTTTTATGGTTTACCTGTACTACTTTTTGGATTTTGTCGGATTATCGATTGTTGCATGGGCTTGATCGCACTGGCGTCTCCGTGTAGGTAGTGCTTCCGCTGTGTGTGGCGAAAACTGAATGGACTCAGCCTTCTGCCGTGGACGTAAATGGCGGGTTTATTTTATTTATGTATTTATCTATTTTTACCTCCGCGCTGAGCTTTTTTGTTTGAAGTGTTGAAATACAGCCGTGTTCCCATTTTCAGACTTCGGACTTAGGGAAAAATGTCTCCACTCTATTCGCCCTCCGCTGAGTGCACCAGCTGTGCCACGCTCGACCAGAAACTCACAGAGCTTGAGAAAAGGATCTCTCTGCTTTACCAAATGCAACAGCACTTTGATTGCTGCTTCCCAAGCTGATGTTCCGGAACCCGCTGACGATCAGAACCAGGGATATGAAGCGCGCTGCAAAGCAGCTTTCAGAGATAATGAGCCCCACGCCGAAGACTATGCAGACACGATTCCCTGGTCCGGCCAGAACTCACTTGAGAACGACACCGCATCGGATCTGGATATGTGCGACTGGCTAAACCGGGGAGCAAGACCTAAGACCTGTTCTACCCCCGCAGTGTCAAACCCTGAGCTCTGGACAGACGTTGTCCAGGGTAAAAGAGGAGTCAGACACAACAAGCACAGCTAATGTCTCAACAGAGGTTCGGTTGGAGAACAGGTTTATTACACTGGATGAGCTGCCCGTCGGTGAGCACTCCGGCTCGACAACTAACTACTAGTCGTCCTGGGCTGAAGTGGTGTTCCGCGGTCGTAAGAGAGTCTCGGACGGAGCTGCCTCTCCCCCTTGCCTAAGGCTCTCCAACCGCTACGCGACACTGTCTGACGACACCGCGGTCAACCCAGCCGATGCTCCTGCCGATGCTCCTGGTACTGCAGCCCCCACGCCTCCTGTGGCTAGCACTGTTCAGCTGGCCCGCCGCTCCACTGCAAAGCCAAATCATCGGCCCTCGTCCTGGCCAATGACTTCCCGTTGTAAGACTCTGAGAGAGACTGTGCTCAGAAATGGAAGTCTTCCTTGTCCTGAGTCGGCAGGGAATCCTTCTCGCAGATCTGTTGTCGCTGCCTCGTCACAATTGCCAGCCCTGACACCCCATCATCAGCCAGCGACATTAACACAGCCTGCAGAAACAGATTATGCTCTCTCCTGCCCTGACAACCCACAGCCATGAGCTCCTCGTCCCCTCTTCTCCCCAACTACATTAATAGTGGGGGACTCCATAATCAGGGAAATCCGTTTCGTTAACGCAGCTACACGCTGTTTCCCTGGAGCCACAGTCCCTGTCATCTTGGCTAAGCTCCCGGAGCTGCTTAGCTCGCTCCCAGGTTCTACCAACTGCATGATAGTGCATGTTGGAACTAATGATACAGCTCGTCAGCAGTCTGAACTAACCAAAAAGGATTTTATTGCTCTTTTCAGCTTTTTATGTACGTGTGGAAAGTATGTTTTTATCTCAGGCCCTATTCCGACACTGGCCCGTGGAGCAGGGCGTTTCAGCAGAATCCTCAGCCTGCACACATGGCTCACCTCTGCCAGCAGAGCTCACAATATTGGCTTAATTGATAATTTTAATCTGTTTTGGGATCGTCTCCTTCTTCAGAGCTGACGGAGTCCACCCAAACAGTCTGGGTAGCCCGATGGTTGCTGCCAACTTGCAGCACGCAATACAGTCCTCTCCATGTGACTGACTATTTACATCTCACTCTTCTTTCCCGGAGCCCCAGCTTCCGCCTATGGTGGCACTTGAAGGTACTGTTCCGCCCGCTGTCTCCCCCCGCTGGCCTCATCTCTCTTTAACCCTCTCGCCAGGAATTTTCCCCATACAGACTATTATCAGAAACCGTGCCTCTCATCCACACGTTGTATCTAATAGTAGAAACAACAACAACCGAATATCTGGAGCAAATACCTGCAATTTGCGTCCTATTTGTTGTACTCCTGTTGGTGTTAATTCTGCTGTGACACCAAACAATGTTGGCCTCTTGAATGTGAGATCTCTGGGTAATCAGTCCTTTATCATTAATGATGTTATTGTTTCCAATAATCTGGACTTTTTTATGATTACTGAGACATGGCTGTCCCCAGGGGACACTGTTCCCCTGATTGAGGCTAGCCCCCCTGATTTTGCACATTTTCACATTCCCAGGCCCTCTGGTAGAGGTGGTGGCCTAGCTGTTTTTTTTATAAGTTAGGTCTTAAGTGCCATCCTGTTAATTTTGGTAATTTTATCTCATTTGAGGCTTTATGTTTTTTAATTACTGGCCTGTCCCCTTTTCTCTGCATCTTAATTTATAGGCCCCCTAATTCAGTTAGTTTTATCTCTGATTTTTCTGACCTTTTATCTATTGTCATGCCAAAATATGACAGGGTGCTTATTCTTGGCGATTTTAATATTCATGTGTGCTGTCCTTCCCATTCCCTGACTTCACATTTTTTGGATCTTGTTGATTCTTTTAACCTCATTCAATCTGTTAAAGGGGCCACACACTCCAAAGGCCACATTTTAGACCTTGTATTCTCCTCTGGTTTCTCTCTCGAATGTCTCAATTTGGTGGCTATGCCTGTATCTGACCGTCAAACTATCATTTTCAAAGTCCCACTACAGCTCGCTACTCCTAGTCATTATCCTAAGACATGATCTCGTATTCTCAACGCTGTCTCTGCAGTTAAATTTTGTGATGCTTTTAATTTTTCATCCTTTAATCCCTCTTTATCACCGCTCAATTCAGGTGCACTATTGAATTCATTCAATGATCAGTGCCAATCCATCCTCGACCAAATTGCACCATTTAAAACTAGGAAACAAAAATTAAATAACCTCCCCTGGCTGAATGATCACACCCGTGCCCTTAGACAATGGAAGGCCAACAAGTCCGAATTAACACATAACACCCTTAAAAACCTAATGTTAATTTACCAGAAGGCAGTTAAGGATGCGAGATCAGCATACTTCTCTGAACTAATATTGAGAAATAACCACAATCCTAAAGTTCCCTTTGGGATAATTGATTCTGTCATTAACGGTCCCTCCACTTCTCTTTTTGAACCTGATGTTGGGTTGTCTGAAAAAATTCTCACTCATTTTTTAAACAAGGTGGAGAATATTAGATCCCAAATCCAGCCAGCCTCTTTTCGTTCCATTCCCCATATTAATTCTGCCTCTTCCGTCAATTTCAACCAATTACAATTTCAGTGTTGGAGACTACAGTCTCCAATATGAGCTCCTCCTCCTGCATCCTGGACATCATTCCCACTAAATTACTCAGGGAGGTATTTTCCACTGTCAGCCCCATTATTCTTAAAATTCTTAATAATTCTCTGGCCTCTGGTTCTTTTCCAGACAGTTTTAAGCATGTCATCATTCACCCATTGCTGAAGAAACCCAATTTGGACCCCCTGTCCCTAAGTAACTACAGGCCAATCTCCAAATTGTCTTTTTTATCTAAGGTTCTGGAGAGAGTAATTTCTTCTCAGTTGATTTCATTTATGAACACAAATACTGTTTTTAATAGTTTCCAGTCTGGTTTTAGAGCACTTCATAGCACTGAGACAGCTCTAGTTAAGGTCACTAATGATCTACTGCTGAACGCAGACAGAGGTGACTGCTCAATTTTAGTTCTTTTGGACTTAGTGCTGCCTTTGACACTGTTGATCACAACATCCTCCTACATCGCTTAGAGACTTGGGTTGGCATCAAGGCTCGGCTCTTAACTTATTCTACTCTTACCTCACCAACAAAACTTTTTCTGTTGTTCTGGGTAACTCTATCTCCTCAGTGGCTCAGTTGAGTTGTGGTGTCCCTCAGGGCTCAGTTCTTGGCCCCCTTCTCTTCTCTATATACATGCTGCCCCTTGGCCAGGTCATTCAAAATCACCATGTGCTCTAACATTTTTATGGTGATGACACTCAGTTATACATGCCACTAAAACCCATAGATCCTAGCGCCCGATTAAATCTCACAGCTTGCCTCACCAACATTAAATCCTGGATATCCAAAAATTTTATTAAATTTAATGATGATAAGTCTGAGGTCATTCTGTTTGGTCCCGAACATTCCATCAGTCCGTTTGCTACTAATCTTGGTAGTCTGTCAGGTAATCTTAAACAGGCTGCTAGGAATCTTGGGGTAATATTTGATGCTAACCTCAGTTTTGACAATCAAATTAAACATGTTGTTCAGTCATGCTTTTTCCAACTCAAGCTAATCTCCAAAATAAGGTCATTTTTATCAATTGCCGATATGCAAAAAGTTGTACACGCTTTTATCTTTTCTCAACTTGACTACTGTAATGCACTTTATTCTGGTGTCAGCAAGGGCTCCCTCCACCGTCTGCAGCTGGTGCAAAATGCCGCTGCTCGGCTCATTACAGGAACAAGGAGGCATGACCGTATCACTCCTGCGCTTGCCTCCCTACACTGGCTCACTGTGATATTTCGAATCGATTTTAAAATTTGACTGCTCACTTTTAAGGCTTTAAATGGTATTGTTCCTTTATACATTTGTGATTTATTGACTTGGTATGTCCCCCCTCGACCATTAAGGTCTGCAGATGGAGCCCTGCTAGTTATTCCCAGGTCTCGGTTGGTTACAAAGGGTGACCGGGATTTTGCTGTTAGAGCCCCCACACTATGGAACGCTCTTCCTGCTGAGCTAAGACGAACTAAGTCTTGAGCTTCTTTTAAATCTCTTCTTAAAACTTTTCTTTTTATGAAAGTTTTTACAAATGTTTGATATTTGGTTTATTTTTACTGTTTTTAATTTTACTCTTATTTGATCTTACTCTTATTCCTGCCTTGTCTGGTTTTATCTGTATTTTTTATCTGTATTTTTTTTTGTGAAGCACTTTGTAACATTGTTTTAGAAAGGTGCTATTTAAATAAAATTATTATTATTATTATCATTAGTGCAGTTGGGGAGAGGTGATGACAGGGGGTGCAGTTGGTTGTATGATATCTGAGTTGGAGCGAGTGAGGGTCGTGAAAGTGGGCTGATCAAATCTACAGTAAAACACATTCCAGTTGGGTGTCTGGGTAGCATAGTGGTCTATTCCGTTGCCTACCAACACGGGGATCGCTGGTTCAAATCCCCGCGTTAGCTCTGGCTTGGTCGGGCGTCCCTACAGACAAAACTGGCCATATCTGCAGGTGGGCAGGCGGCTGTGGGTATGTGTTCAGTAGTTGGTGATGTCCTGCAGGCCTCTTCACACAGACACAGGATCATTAGCTGAAAACCTGTTTAAAATTAATTAAGCTTAATTTTGTGATTGTAAATTGATATGAACCACCCCATTAATCAAGGTAGGCTGGAGAACAGTATGTGGCATAGGTGGATGGTAAGGGTAGGGAGAAAATTAGGTCAGAAACTGACAGGTTTAATAACAAAATGTAAATCGCTCTGATATTCTGCTTAAATAATGTTTCAATTTTACAAAATTATACTAATGCGTGATAGTTTATGGCAGGTTGTTGCCTATCTTCTGGTAGCTAACAGTCATGGAAAGGTTTGGAAATTTGAAAAGGTGTTGGCAGCCTGTGTGTTTTTGTAGGATTTAAATTAATTCCAGATTAATGTAACTATTAAAGAGAATGTTCTATTGATGTTACTTTGTATTATTATTATTATCATCTTCTTTAGTGGTAACAACACCATTGATACAGACACACAGGAGAGTGCACTTACAGAAAGATTTTATTGTCATCAGCTGTAGTGTTGCACACTGCCAGCATATCTAGAGTGACTTTGTAACTAAAACATAACAAGGTGAGAAAACCTCCGGTCTGACTCACTCACGCTAATCAGTTTGTCAAATGATAACAATCAGATTTTATAGTCTATGCGCACATTTGCACCCATGGTAATCCTGAACCACAAAGCCCCCCCACCATAAAAAAAATCCCAGTTTAACCCCTGCTGCTTGATAAGTTTGGATTTGTAATGGGATGCTGTATAACTAGGTCATATATCAGTTGTGTGAGATAAAATTTTATTTATGATGTCACTCATATCCATCTCCACTTCTGCTAACTCCTGCGTCGCATTACATTAAAGTGTGCATTTGTGATTTCATTCATTGATGAGGTGTGTTTTTTGTTTTTGTTTTTTTGGATTCATTGAGCAAGTATGTTTGTGTGTCGTTTCATTGACGAGTCAGATGCTGCCCATTCAGAGTTTATTGTGCCCCACCAGGCTTTCTGTGCCAGAGATGCCACTGAGCATTAGTTATTTAAAGGCTCATTAAATTAAGCATTTTCCTTTAACTCTGACAACACTGTTATGAAACCTCATACCTGACCTCTGTCTGGAAGCCTGTCAAACCACTTTACAGCATGCTGCACGCTTTCACTTTATGCCTCATCATTCACCGCGTCCTGCTATACATTTAGCTGTCTCATCTGTCTCTTCAGCCAAGGTTAAACTGTTTTGATACCATTCCTGAGCTCATGACTAATATGAGGGGAGAGGCGGGCAGCTCTGCAGAGTCCTTCACTCAGTAGACATTACATCAACACTGAGTCTCTCTGCCTTGCTCTCTCTGTCCATGTAAAGAAACTTTAAACAAAGTTTCAGAGCGTGGGCAAAAAAAATCACATAAAGTCACATTTACTTATGAAGTTGTTCTGACGAATAGCTTTCCCACAAAGTGATTTGTAGAAAGCACACGTTTTAAGGGAGATAAGTACAGCAGATATTATTGGCCCAGCAGATGTGTGTGTGTGTGTGTGTGTGTGTGTACTAGGGTCCCCATTAGGATAGAAAAAACTGGAGCGTCTGGGTGGTGTGGCAGTCTATTCTGTTGCCTACCAACACAGGGATCACCGGTTCGAATCCCCGTGTTACCTCCGGCTTGGTCAGGCATCCCTACAGACACAATTGGCCGTGTCTGTGGGTGGGAAGCCAGATGTGGGTATGTATCCTGGTCACTGCACTAGTGCCTCCTCTGGTCGTTCAGGGCACCTGTTCAGGGGGGAACAGGGGGAATAGCGTGATCCTCCCACGTGCTACGTCCCCCTGGCAAAACTCCTCACTCTCAGGTGTAAAGAAGCGACTGGCGACTCCACATGTATTGGAGGAGGCATGTGGTAGTCTGCAGCCCTCCCCAGATCGGCACAGGGGATGGAGCAGCAACTGGGACAGCTCAGAAGAGTGGGGTAATTGGCCAGATATAATTGGGGAAAAATGAATTAAGGATAGAAAAACCTGAAACCACCTACCACATGTTATGGGTTCTCATGAGGAAAAGGGTTTATTTTAGGGTTAGGACTTGGCTTTAGGGTTAAGGTTAGAATTAGGATTAGGTTAAGGTCGGGGTAAGGGTAAAGGTTAGGCATGTAGTTATGATGGTTAAGGTTAGGTTTAAGGGCTAAGCAATAAATGCAGTCAGTGAGTATAGGGGGACATGGTGTATGTGTGTGTGCGTGAGTGAGTGAGTGAAGTATAAGTGAGTCTGTCTGAGGAGGTCTGTTTGTGATGTGTAAGGCATCACAGCAACACTGACTCATCATACTGAACCGGCACACCAGAAGGTTGCCTGTGTGGACCAGAGTTGTTACAGTATGTGTGGGTTTGTACTGAAGTGAGTTCAACTTTCCACATCAGTTCAAAGGACATTCCCAGCCCACTTCCTACACATCACAGCCATCCACTTCACTGCCATTTGGTACATGGAGGGTTTGTGTGTGTTTGAAGTCTGCTGGCTCTCCAAGTGAGTCAGCACATGGCTGTATGGCTGTTTAATGTTTAACAAATCCTCCCTGTTTTCTGTTGGAACGTCAGTGATGACACTTTTGTTGACAAACTTTGAAAATGCTGTTTTATAATTAGGAGCCACGATTCATACTGTCGCCCTCATCTGTCAGCAGGTATTCAGGGGACGGCTTTGTTTTCTTTGTCAAACTAATTATCCAAACTGAAGTTATTTTAGATGCTGTAAATTGAAGCAAAGTCTCCCAGGGAAGTTAATTAGACTTGAGTCAATGACAAGAAATGAATCATCCAATACTTGGCAGAAATCATCTAATCTGGCCAAAGTGTTGGGATGGCAGCACGTGACCCAGTTAGTGGTCGCCTCACAGCAAGAAGGTCCTGGCTTCGAACCCTGGGGTTGTCCATCCTTGGGGGTCATCCCAGGTCATCCTCTGTGTGGAGTTTGCATGTTCTCCCAGTGTCTGCGGTGGGTTTTCTCCAGGTGCTTCGGTTTCCCCCACCATCAAAAAGACACGTATGTTAGGGTTTATACTCCTGTCTGTGGCCCTGACCGAGGCATGGCAAGAAGAATGAAGTTGGTCCCAGGGCGCTGCACGGTGGCTGCCCACTGCTCCTAGCTACACAGCTAGGATGGGTTAAATACAGAGCATAATTTCCCCACGGGGATCAATAAAGTATCCCAAAATTAAAAAATAATAATAATAAAAAAATCTCCTTGACTACTAAAGGAAAGATTAATAGCAGGTTAAAAACCCACTGGCCCCTATTTTACAAGAATTCTACTTTGATAATTTTACAAAAACCACTTATGATACAGGTAAAACTGTGACTTAATAGAAATTGTCCAATATTGGTGACTGGATGAATTGCTCAAATTCAAAAGGGCTTTTAAAATGATTTGTGTGATGTAATTATTTGATAGCATCGCCTTCTAAATTGATTCTGCCCCCTTTTAATACTATATGATATGCCGATGCCTATCCAACGATAATTCCTCACATACTTGCAAAATAGATATTTATTTGATCTTTGGAACTTTAATAGATAGGGACAGATAGATAGATAGATAGATAGATAGATAGATAGATAGATAGATAGATAGATAGATAGATAGATAGATAGATAGATAGATAGATAGATAGATAGATAGATAGATAAATAGATAGATAGATAGTAGAGATAGCTGTTAGTAGTCAGGGTTTAATGTTTCTTTTTTAAGTTCTACTTTAAAACATTGTTTTTTTACCTTGAGTCTTTGCAGTATGTTGATGATCATCATCTGTTTAAACTCCCAGGGTGTATGTAGTACTTCCATGACAGAGGGGTACCCCAATTAATCCCATTTTCGCATTGGTAATTACATGATAGAAATTCTGGTAACAGGCAGATGATCCATTGTAAAAATCATTTTATACCAACCTGTTAATCACCTGAAAAAAGAAGACTCTATAGATGAATTATATCATTTCTAAATTATGAATATGTTTGAACCCTGTCATGGAGCCTCCTCCCTCCATTTCCAATATATGTTATTTATACTGAGAGGAAGGTGCACATCCCTCTCGCTCATCTGATCAACACTCATGTATCTGGTAATGTTTGTGATAAGCTTGCTCTTAGTCTTCTCGCATCCAGGTTTCTGCTATAGGGGGACTTTAATTCTCTGACCTGCCTGACCTTTAAGACATGTACTGCCCCTCTGAAATGCAGAGGTGTAAAAACCAGGTCCAGAAAGTAAACGTCCAAACTGTGTATTTGCTCCAACCATGTTACTAAACCAGCTGAATTCATTAGCTTGTTTTCCCTACCTAGTTGAGGAGTGGTGTTGACTAGAATCTGCTGGTGTAGTGCATGAGTGGAGCAAATACATGGTTTGGACTTTTACTTTCTGGACCTGGTTTTTACACCTCTGCGAAATGGCTTCAGTGCAAAGGCGCACCAATTGAGGGAATATTGATGCTACCTGTGTCCAATTGGTATCCGTTACCGAGGCCCTCCCTGATTGGCCACAGACAGCAGGTGACAGGGTATAAAAAGTTCCTCTCAAGGACAATGGAGAGGTTCAGTGTTTTGTAGATCGAGAGGAATTTTCCTCGATCTTTTTTTCTGCAGAAGATAAAGTGGTTGAAATGTTTTTCTTTGGGGCTGTCTTTTTGTGGCCGATCTGAATAAATGTTTTTGTTTTTTTTATTCTGGACGTCAACTCCTGTCTGCTCTGCCCATCCTTCCCATTTACACTACCGACCATCCTCAAAGTATAACAAACCCACACAGGTGTCACAGAGGCTCTGTTGGGTGTTGAGTGATAGCATTATGTCTGAGGCAGGTCAAGCAACCAAAACACATCACAAATAATGAATATTCAATTTTGCAAGTTACACAATGTCCCTGAGCTCCCATCTTATTATCACTTATAATATATTATTCTCCTATGCACCTACATATGACCAAATTTGTGTGTGAGTGTGGACCATTTGTTGGGCATCTAACCAAGACAAATTTCAACAATTTGCAAACCTGTTCGGCTGTCAGTTGAACTTTGAACTAGAACTGGAACTTGAATATGAATAACTACAAACAAGAGGGAAGTCTTTCAATGAACTGAATGCAGTGTAATGACAATGGCATTCAGGGCCCTTCAGCATTACTGGTGGTGCTGTAATGGTTGGTGTTGAGCCAGTAGATATTGTTTATGATATCCAGTCATAGTTATAATGGATGATTGGCTGGCTAGCCAAGTGTGCAGTTCAATCCCCCAAACAACCATGCAGTCAAAGTGCCCCTTGAGCAAGATCCTAAAAAGCCCATGTCCTCAGTCACTGACTCTGGAAGAGCATCTGCATGCCTGCAATGTAAATGTTTCAGCCGTACGTGAGACAGCTACCTGTCTTTAATTAATGAATATCTCTTTTTTCATTTCCTTTCCTCCAGAGATGTCACCCAGCTTCAAAAACTGCACAGAAAGCAGTTTAATGCCTTTTTGATGTAGGCAACAGCAGCATCAGAAACCGCTAACTCCTGTCTGTAATTAAAGTTGCTATCTCTCTCTCTCTGTCCCGTCCCCCCGTACCCCAGAGGTGTCTGCCAGCTTCAAGCCAGGGACGTCCGTGCGTTATACCTTCAAGGAGCCCTATGAGCTGAACAGGAACAGCAGCATCCTTCCCTCCTCCATCTACTCGGATGTCACTGTGAGAGGAGAGAACATCTCTGTGAGCTTCAGGACCAGTCAGAGCCCAGCCCTGCTCCTCTATGTCAGCTCCTACTACAGAGAGTACCTGGCCCTCCTCCTCAACAAACACGGTGAGGAGGGCGCAGGAGGTGATGCTTTCATTATGAAGGGTCATGGGGTTTAAGGCCACTTTATTTCTATCCTGCACATTCTGTCCACCATTTTTTCTCACCTCCTTTAACCTACATCTTGTATTATCCCTTCTTTTCTTCTCGTCGTGTCTTCTCTTCTCATCTCTTTATCTTTCATCTCCTCTCTGGTCCTTTCCTTTTTTCTCCTTTCTTTTCACGTGCTCGCTTCTATTCTGCACTCTTACCAGATCTCTTAGGATGGGTCTGACTCTTCCCCTCTTTCGATTCAACATGTCAGACATTTTCACTGCCTCTCAATGCATCCTGCCAGGCTATCGGTTATGTTTTGTCTCAGCTTGAAAAAGTTTCTCCTATCATTAACCCTATAGCAGTTGTGTTCATAACAGAAGCCCCTAGTAGGCTGCAACCACTGACAAGTCAGCACGTTGCTGCAAAAAATGGCAAAAATAAAAAAAAAACACAACTTTAATGGTAGTTTAATTGTAGTTTTTCCTTATCTGAATGGAAAGTCAAAGGATAGAGAGTGTCTTCCATTCTCAATTATCATCTCTATCTATTTGTCACTGTGTGACTGTAAAGTCCCATAAGACTGTAACTGTGATTTAGGGCTTTTCAAATAAACTTCACTTGACTTGTAGTTGAAAGGGCAATATGATTCAACAGTACTGTCAGATGTTTTCGTTATTAAAGTAGATAGAAGCATAGTGACCGAAAGGGTGAGATCGTGAATACAAGTGGCTGAAATGAGTTTCCTTTGTAGGGTGTCTGGGCTCAGCCTTAGAGATAGGGCGAGGAGCTCGGACATCCGGAGGGAGCTTCGAGTAGAGCCGCTGCTCGTTCGCATTGAAAGGAGCCAGTTGAGGTGGTTCGGGCATCTGATTAGGATGCCTCCTGGGCGCCTTCCTTTGGAGGTTTACCGGGCACGGCCAACTGGGAGGAGACCCCAGGGTAGACCCAGAACTCGTTAGAGGGACTACATGTCCAATCTGGCCTGGGAATGCCTTGGGATCCCCCAGGAGGAGCTGGAGGGCATTGCTGGGGAGAGGGATGTCTGGAGTGCCCTACTTAGCTTGCTGCCACCGCGACCCGACCCCAGAGAAGTGGCTGATGATGAGAAGAAGTTGATAGAAGCGACACTCCACCTAGATGACTACATCCATACCAATCCAGAGAAATTTGAAAATGCTGTTGTCATGCCAAAAACAGGTAGCAAGTTGTCAGTCAACAAAAGTTTTTTCATATTGTTTTCGAGAAGTTCACCGTCAACACTGAAACACCCAAACAGTAGAAAAACTCTGGATTCTCTTCTGTGTGGCTTGTGCAGGCCACCTGGGGTGTCAACTTTATGCTGATCACATGACGATCTCGATAGTGACTTTGAAAAGCTCCATTTTTGCCATCCACACTGCAGTACAAGACCAATACTTTAGAATTCATCTACTTCAGAGAGGATTTTCAGGAAGATATGTTTTCTGTGGTCAAGAACGCTGGCTCAATGTGGATGGAAGGCCAAAATGGAAAAAAAGAATGTACCCGTGTTAGTGTGGACATAGTCTTAGTGACTCAGAGGAAATGCTGATGGAGCATCCATGTTACTATGGCAACAGTCAACCTCAGGTAAGTGCACTTAGACTGAAGTGTCCAAATAATTTCTAGAGGTATCTCTTTGATATCCCAAGATGCTCCTCTCTGATCTGTCTCACTGCCGCAGTTACACCTCCTCAGATACCCCTTAGAGTGCAGTTTTCATTTACGGCTAATCTCCTCTTTAATATTATATACCGTCATTACCAGTGCCAGCACCAGGCAAGGTTTGCTCTCAAAGCAAGTAATTTTTCCTTTTAAATCTATATGTCTTCATATGAAAGGTGGAACGTTAAGTCACAATAATAAGAGATTTTGGCATGCAGTTAAGTCATAACTTTTTTTGAAGTGATAATTTGTAGGCAGTTTGAAATAAATGTTTTCTTTAAGATTGATAATTTCATATCCCTTCCTTATAATATAGTAACCATCAGCAGATTATTTCAACAGGCAATTATGTGGAACAGTAAGAGTAAGAGTGCCAAGTAACTGGCATCCGGGTGGTGTTGTGGTCTATTCTGTTGCCTACCAACATGGGGATCGCTGGTTTGAATCCCCGCATTACCTCCGGCTTGGTCGGGCATCCCTACAGACACAATTGGCCATGTCTGCGGGTGGGAAGCCGGATATGGGTATGTGTCCAGGTCGCTGCACTAGCGCCTCCTCTGGTCAGTCGGAGCACCTGTTCAAGGGAGAGGGGGAACTGGGGGGAATAGTATGATCCTCCCACGTGTTATGTCCCCCTGGTGAAACTCCTCACTGTCAGATGAAAAGAAGCAGCTGGCGACTCCATGTGTCAGAGAAGACATGTTGTAGCCTGCAGCCCTCCCTGGATCGGCAGAGGGGGTGGAAGCACTAACTGGGACAGCCCAGAAGAGTGGGGTAATTGGCCAAGTATAATTGAGGAGAAAAGGGGGGGGAAATCCACAAAAAAAATGTGTAAAGTAACTGTAATATCAAACAGTGAGTGAAGTATTGTGGCACTAAGTTAACAGTGTGTTTCTGCATTGTCTTGTGTATGTGAAGACAAGCTGGAGGTCAGATACAAGCTGGACAACAGCAGAGATGCTGAAGTGTTGAGGAGCGGAGTGAGGGGACTGGCCAACAGACAGCTACACAAGATCACCATCAGGAGACTTCTAGACACTGTGTCTGTGCAGGTACGTAACATGCACACACTAACGCATATGCACTATGTGGGGCAAAGTGTCTTAAAAGCAGACCTCAGTGGACATCCACATAGGATGTCTACATGTACGTAGCATTTGCATTTCACCTGCAAGTGCACCAGCAGTGTTCCAGAAATGACGGCTTGCAAAGGTTGTTAGAAATGTAGGCTTTTAATACATGCTGGTATGCTTTGAAAAGGCAAAGGACTGTGGACTGTCTGTTCATGTATATGTATGCACCCTATACTTCTGTGTGAGCACCTTGAGACACCAACAGCTGCTGCTGTCCTGGATGTGGTTATAGCTGATCAAAGGGGAAAAACTGTTTGAGGAAAACGCTCCTAGATGAAATATGAGGTGTCCCAATCTAGCCTTGATTCACTCCTGTTGCATCTCTGTATCTTTTCCTCTAGTCTGTGATGATATATGAGGTAAAACTCATCTAATCTGCCTTCATCAGCCTGAATTACTTTATTATTATTAACATCCTCAAATGAGACACAAGGTGACCCCATTTCAAACAGATCCAGTCCCTTGATTATATGGAGCCATCAGCCACCAATGAAATATAAGTTGCCACTTAACCAGACTGTTTCTAACCCCACGGATAATTATCTTGCCAGCATCATCTTCAGATTGTAATAAGCAATAGGAGTATACTCTATTAAAATGTTTCCTTATTGCTGACCGGTTGACAGTTGATACTTTTAATACTTTGGCTTTGCTGCCTCACAGCAAGAATTGAACTTGGTGTGGTGTTTGCATGTTGTCCTTGCATTTGTTTAGGTTTGTTCTGGGTGCTCTAGTTTCCTCCCACAGCCAAGACATGAGCCTTTCAAGCGAATTGAAGACACTAAATTGTCTGTTAGATATGAATGGGATCATGAAAGACTGTATCTTGAGTATACACCTTATGATTGACTGCTAAACCTCTCCAGGGTCTCTTCCTGCTCTCAGTGAATGGACGGATAGATGGATGGAGATTGGATTGTTGGTGTATTCTAGGCAGCATAGTGGCATAGTGAGTAACAACTGGAGGACCACAGTTTAAGCTACTTTTTTGGCAAGCATCCTGCCTACTGAATTGTTATCACCAATGTGCTGAATCCCTCTTAACTTCAGGAAAATCATCCTTTAGCAAGCCGTGCTCTCGGTGCAGTGGGTTGAGAGAAATTAAAATTTTCCTAAAGTGTTCAGTTATATTGCCTCACATTGTTACACTGCAGACAAGAATCATATAAATGTAATAAAAGTATACACAAAATGGGGGAATTTGTCATGGTCACATTGGTGGAGATACAAATTGACAAATTTCATTTTTCATAGCAGCACGGTGGCGCAGTGGTTAGCGCAGTCACCTCACAGCAAGAAGGTCCTGGATATGAACCCCAGGGTTGTCCAACCTTGTGGGTCATCCCAGGTCATCCTCTGTGTGGAATTTGCATGTTTTCCTCGTGTCTGCGTGGGTTTCCTCCGGGTGCCCCAGTTTCCTCCCAGAGTCCAAATACATGTAGGTCAGGTGACTCGGCCTTACTAAATTGCCCCTAGGTGTGAATGTGTCGGCCCTGTGCTGAACTGGCGGCCTCTCCAGGGTGTCTCCCCGCCTGCCGCCCAATGACTGCTGGGATAGGCTCCAGCATCCCACAACCCAAATTCAGATAAGCAGCTTGGATAATGAATGGTTGGATTTTTCATAGTTCATAGTGACACACCAAGTGGATTGCAGAAACTCAGAGCAGAGAGGAACAGTACACGAGTTTGAACAGGAGACTATGCAGTCATTGATATATGAATTATATATGTACCACTGAACTGTATAGGAGTATGAGTTTTTTGCCGGTGTTATTTTAAGGAGTGGTTTGAGAAAGGAGTGTTGGTGGCTACAGGTCACTGTGTACTGGTTGTCAGCTATTTGAGAATTCCTCAAGAGGTACAGGTTCAATTGAAAGTACCAACTTTTGACAGTTTTTGAACTAATGGAGGTTAAATTGGAACATAGGTCCATCCAGACTCTGGCTGGCTCTCGTCTCTCTCCTCTGTCTTCACTGAGTGCCGTCTTCTCTAATGCATGGGTGCAGATATGTCTCAGCAAATCAGGCTTCATTAAAATTGTCACCACCGGAGAACTGATTGAAAGCCTTGTCATTAAAAGTGTGGAGCCTTTTTCCTTTTTTATTCCTCCTGCTGAGTTGTTCAGATAAAACATGACTGAAATGCTGAACATCACTGTTGCAATAACACCTTTTGAAGAATGCTGTTGCAAAACCAAATCGCTACCATTTGAAAAATATGGACATATTTTCCATACAGTAGAGATCTTTTATCATTACTATAATGAAAAGACTGCTGGCATGAATGCAACAATCACCATGGAGTATTTTTCAGGTTATTACAATATAGTTTCATTTCATATCAAGGTAGTATATGCAGCTCAAGTTCAAACTTACTTCAATCTTGAAGGCTTTAAAAGCGTAGTTTGTCAAACAGGAAAGAGCCTACAGCATCCTCAAAAACAAAATTGTATTGCAGGTTTTGGAGAATAAATGGCAATATCCTCAAATATCTTGCATGAGAGACACAAAGTCACCAGAAAACATCAAAATATGGTATTGTATATCAGAAAACCCTAGAAAATATCAAAAGATATTTGACATCAGGGAGAGAATGTGTTTAGATTAAGAGTCTGTTTCCAGGATTCACAGAGTTGGGCAGGTGAACTGGCTAATTGCAAAATGTATAACTTTGAAAAATCCCAAAAAATATAGACAATCCAACTTAAAAATGAAACTACCTGACAGCAATTACTTGCATTAATACAATTTCATCAGGGATTATTACTGAGATACTTTGTCTTGAGGTTTTTATTTTTATTTTTTTTACAAAAAATAACCCTTTGAATCTTATTACCAACTGTATTTTCGAAATATTTATTACCTTTGCCCTCTTTTTGGCTGCTTCTGATTTAATGATAAAAGACTTCTTTCTACAACATTTTTGTATAATTGTCACTTTGCATAAGACGGTCACCGTGAGTGATGCCTTGGGGAAAGGTTTCAATGTTTTTACCAAATTAATTTTGTGAGAAAACTTTCCATGTTCTTTCAGATAGACCAGCATGCCAGAGAAGTCTTCAATCTGACATCTGATGGAGAATTCAACGGCATCAAGTCTCTGATTCTGGGACGAGTACAAGGTAAGTAGAGCGAGGCTTAAAAAGCCAGACAAGAGCTCTCTAGTTACGGAGCACTCAGACAAACTGATTTGAATAATAGCACCGATATGTTCGGCCCTATCTGACAATCAGCCTTACTGAGGCTTTCTAATGGGAGTCTTGAGAAATAAAAATACCACGCTCTTAGAAACCAAAATGAAAACAATACTCAAATGGTCAGAGAGAGTTATGTAGCCTTGAGCTGAACATTAAACACTGCATATGCTCACATTTTTATATTTCATTTCACTCTTCTACGTAGTTTGCATTGTTCTCCAGTGCAACAGCAATGGAGACAGGGGGATTCAGGGTCTTTCTCAAAGACCCTTCAGCAGATCCTATGGCTGTTAAAGCACATACATTTGTTATTTCAGGAATAGAACCTCTGAGTTTTTAGGTCCAGTGCTGTGCCCTCTCACAAATAGACTACATTTTAAAATCATGTAGTCTATTCAGTTGCCTACAAACACGGGGATTGCCAGTTCGAATCCCCGTGTTACCTCTGGCTTGGTCGGGCGTCCTTGCAAACACAGTTGGCCGTGTCTGCGGGTGGGAAGCCGGATGTGGGTATGTGTCCTGGTCGCTGCAATAGCGCCTCCTCTGGACGTCGGGGCGTCGGTTCGGGGGGGGGGACTGGGGGGAATAACGTGATCCTCCCACCTACTACGTCCCCCTGGCGAAACTCCTCACTGTCAGGTGAAAAGAAGCGGCTGGTGATTGACTCCACATGTATTGGCGGAGGCATGTGGTAGTCTGCAGCCCTCCCCGGACTGGCAGAGGGGGTGGAGCAGAGACTGGGGCGGCTTGGAAGAGTGGGGTCATTGGCCAGATACAACTGGGGAGAACTGGGGAGATCCATTGAACGAGGAAAAATTCATTTAGAAGCCACACATAAAGTATCCCAATGAGTTTCTTATTTTAAGTAAAAGAAAAACAAGACCAAATGTTAGGAATAAAATAACATTAAAAGTGATTCTTTTTGAAAAATCCTTAATTTTTACAATTAAGAAAAATATAGCATAGCTTTAATGTCCCATTTCTGTTTCCCTTTTCTCCTACTTCACTTATCTTTGTTTAGTGAGAGAATGGGCTTAATTTGAACAAATAACAAAACAGCTTTAAGGTCCCTTTTTTTTTTTCTTCCCACTTCCCCATTCTACCTTCCCTGTTTAGTGAGAGAAATGAGCTTTTGCTTTTCCTTCCAGTAGTTTAAATCTAGGCTGGAATGGAGTCAGTGCCATTTTCATGGACATATGTAGGGGCTCATTGGTGAGTCTAGAACGATACTTTGTTGTAATGATGTTCATAGGTGAGAAAGCTGACTCACAACTGGATGTGGAGCCAAACATGTTCAATGGGTGTAGCGCTACTTTGGTTAAACCAGGTAAAAGAGTCTCAGACACAGTCTGTAGCCAGAAAGTAGTAGGGTCAGTTACTACAAAATACTCTCTTAGTGCCGTATCTGCTTGGAGATCAATCAATTCCATTGTGGAGAGGTCCAGCATGTGCTCATGCACTCTTAACAGTCACCCCGTCAGTCAATGGCTTTTTATGTTGACCGAGAATCCACGCAACTTTCAGTTAATATTTGTTTGCAGGTTGCTGGGCCGTTAATGAATGGGAGAGGATTCAGGTGGACCGATCATCATACTGAACTCTGAGTTCGTACATTTTCCGTGCCCTCACCTCTGATTTCTGTGTCTGGTGTTTCTCAAATGATCTGTACTTTGTCTTGTAGTGGCGCTTCACATTGCCGTTTTTTACAAGTGCCTTTGTCTCGGAACATGTGAGGCAGACTGGTTTGGCACTTGCTGCTGGAAGAGTGAACGTATATTGCTCTGTCCATTCATTCTTGAACGATTTTCTGTGTCTACTTTCCCATTTTGGATTTCGCCCTTCTGTCCTCTCTCCTCTCAACCCTGTATTCATTTCTCTCGCTTACCTCTTTCTATCACTGGCTGTCAGAGAAATCACTTTGATGGGGGCATTCAGGTGGCATGGCAGTCTATTCGTTGCCTACCAACACGAGGATCACCGGTTCGAATCCCTGTGTTACCTCTGGGTTGGTTGGGCGTCCCTACAGACACAATTGGCCGTGTCTGCGGGTAGGAAGACGGATGTGGGTATGTGTCCTGGTCACTGCACTAGTGCCTACTCTGGTCACTCAAGGCACCTGTTCAGGGGGGAAGGAGAACTGGGGGGAATAGCGTGATCCTCCAACATGCTACATCCCCCTGGCGAAACTCCTCACTGTCAGGTGAAGAGAAGCAGCTGGCGACTCCACATGTATCAGAGGAAGCATGTGGTAGTCTGTACCCCTCCCTGGATCAGCAGGGTGGGTGAAGCAGTGACCGGGACGGCTCGGAAGATTGGGGTAACTGGCCAAGTACAATGGGGGGAAAAATCCCCCCCCCCCAAAAAAATCACTTTGATTGGTTGAGGTGCGTGAACCACGTGATTTAAATAACTGTATGTGATTGGTCTGGGGCCTCCCTGCTTGAGAGGGACCCGACTACAGTCAGCAGAATGAGGCGGGGCTGCATGTACGAGACAGGGCTACACCCTAATCCTAACCTTAAACTGGGCGAGGCTATACATGTAGCCTCACCCCACGAATGCCTCGCTAATTAGTGAACCCTGCTCTATACAAAACTAAATGATGACCAAGAAGCCCAGGTGATGAAGGGCAGGGTTCATCTTGGTCAATGTGGGCCAGCCCAACTATTTTTTACCCCCACATCTGTCCTGTTGTCTGATAGGACTGAACAAAACATGGGCCATCGTATGAAAGGTTCGTTCCAAACCAAACACATATTTTAAATGTTGTTGGCCCCATTGGCGATCAAACCGCTCTGAGACTCTTCATGACATTCTCTACATATTGAGCTGTACAGCGGGGAAGTCCCATTTGAAGAGACTTGTAAGTCAGCCACAACGGTACTGTAATTGGCTTTTGTCATGACTTATTCATGTTGCTTTTGAATACTGCGACTGGAGAGACAAGGTGAAGCTGGTAATAACATTAGGGACTGAGGGGCCAAAAGAAAAGCTCACCTCTCCCGGACCTTCAGGTCTATTACAACACCAGCTCTTTATCAGGTTTGATCAGGTTACATTAGAGAACAAGCAAACCTTAGCATTTTTACAAGTACTCCTTTGAGTCTAGTGTGGTAATACATAGCAGAGCACAATGTAAGTTAACGTAGGTTGGATGTGAATTATAGTACTGTGTAATGTGTGTTCTGTAATGTGGTATTGTGAAGTGTGTAGTGTGATACTAGAAATTATTCTATGATGTTGTGTACGTAATTTGATGTGTTGCATGAGTTCATACCAAAATAGAGTCTAAAAAGTTGTACTTTTGGGCTCTCACTCACAGTAAATCCTATACAGAAGCTAATATCAGCAGTTACCTCATCTTATTTTCAGCATTCAGCTCTAGCATAGTGTAACGAAGAGTCTTTTGACCCTGGCCATGTTAGCAAGTGACCTGTCTTCTCCGACAAGTCAGAAGAGTCCATAGACAGATCAGCAACGGAGAACAGCAGGAAAGTGGATTTTCTGTCACTGCCTGCCAGCCCCGTCATCCATCAGCCTGACTAATAAACCTGGAAGGAACAGAGACAGAGAAACAGAGAGAGAAATATAGTTAGACTGAGATTGCAGAACAGAGATAGAGAATTTGATATAAGAGAGAATATAGAAACAGATAGAGGTAGTGAAGTAAATGAAGAGAGAGAAAAAGAGGGATGGAGCATCTGCTCTCAGAGATATTTTGGAGTTGTGGGACCACGGTGAACAATTTAAAAAAGGGGGGAAAAATTGGGACTTGGTGTGCAAAGTTCTTAATGCTCAGTGTCCAGCCAGGCTGTCCCCGCCCCTTCCTGTCTGACGGGTGTCATCACCATGCAGATCTGTCCCTGTCAAACCTCAGTCACCTCTCAGCCGGCTCAGCAGCCACTGACACACACAGCTGGTTACAGCAGTCATGCTGGGATTCACAGCCGCTGTTTATACGACAGTGAGGCTTATGGGGGGGTATAATGGAGGGATTTAAGTCAATAAAATAGAGACGGGTGCCGTGTGTGTGGCTCTGTCGCATGGAATGATAGACACAGACAAGTGGCTCAATCAATAATAGTCAAGCTACTGTAATTAAGAGAAAAGGGTGTGCGTGTGCTTGTGTGTGTGCGCGTGCCTTTTGTGTTGGAGGACTAATGAGCAGTCTACTGCCTCTATTGTCCCATGACATAGACATCTATAAAGGAGTTATATAATAAATGGATTTTCATGTATACATGTGTAATGAATGGAGAGCTTGCACAGACACTCTTGCATGTCTTGAGAGTTAAACACACACTCGCTTGAGGCTCAGTCAATGGCTGTCTATCTAACTGCCACTACTGGATAACAGAAAAACCTGTAGTGGAGTCAACAAGCCCAACAATTCATGTCATGAATACTCACAGGGTTAAATTTTTGAAGGGAGGTCAGAAGGTTTGAGAGGCTGTCAGTTCACAGGTCCAATCTGCACAATGACTGAAAAGTCACCAGTAGACATGTGTGCTGTCAAAGACAGTCTATCTCTCTCTCTCTCTCTGTTTTCCAGAGTCTGATGAGTTGGATCCAGATCTGGCCAGGCTGGCCTCTCTTGGGTTTACTGGCTGTCTATCTGTGGTCCAGTTTAATGCCATCAGCCCTCTGAAAGCCGCTCTGCTCTATCCTGACACCAGTCCTGTCATCATCACTGGCCCATTGGTCCAGTCTAATTGTGGCTCCTCCACTCCAGCCAACCCCTATGCAGCAGAAAACACACACCACCTGTCAGGTAAGAGGGCTGATTAATTAGGTTTACAAATCGAAAAGTCAGAGATTTTTTGTTGATTTGACTATAGAATAATGATCACCACCAAAGCAGTTTACAATACATATCAAATGTTCACCCTGAACGGTGGGTTTTATAAGTTTTATACTATAATAGAGATAGAGCCAGCAAGTTTTAGCCATAACCGCATGGTTGTGGTTTTTAGATGGCATTCTCTGTCAGGCAAGGAGTCAGATTTTTAATCAACTGTGATCCTAAAGCTTTGGGCAAAGTTCTTAATTGTATGACCTCAGAGGGGCAGGGTAAGCTTTATGTAGGTGTCAGAGGGTATCACAAAGGTTGGGTGAGGTTTCTTGCTCCTCTTTCTTCAATGACATGCTTCTGTCTTGCTTTCAAATTCAACTGGGGAATTATGGACATATAGTGCACAGTCCATCCTATAGTGCTCCATGCTGGGTACAGTTGTTCATGTTGCTACTATGTCCCTATCTCTCTTTTTTTTTTTACTTTCAATAGTTTTAATTCTTTAAACAGCAGAGACAACCAAACACATAAATGACAACATCATGCCAAGCTATGAAAGTCAGTGGGTGAATTTGGTTCATCGAAGGCATCACGTCTTGAATAGGAATCTATGACTGCAGCACTTCCCTATGTGTTTGTTTTCTGTGTGCAGGTCTCTTTTCCAACTTCATGATGGGCTCATTAAGCACACACACTGTCTTCCTTGTTAACCACAGTGATGACAGTGTGGCAGATTGAGTCAGTTAGTTTGGACCAGACACCATTAATTTCAAATTTCTCCCCAGTGGTCATTCTAATGCTTCTTGGTGCTGCTCTAAATTTGTCCTTTGGAGAGGTGCTGTGGTATTTAATGGGCCCTATCTGCGCTAATTGATGATACTGAGATCCTGCCCCTCTCTCTTGCCCATCTTCTCTCTTCATTTTTAGACTCTCTCTCTCTCCTCTGTGATGTTTGCCTTCGTCTCTTTGTTCTCGCTCAGTGTTGCTTCTCTCTCCTACACTTTTGTTGTTCTGTAGCTGTTATAATCTCTCTCCTCTTTTTTTCCTCTCCATCTTCATCTACTGTTCTTTCTCTTCTGTTTATCTCTTGCTTTCTTGATCTCTCTCCACTGTCTTTTCATCTCCCACTTTCTCTTTCGCTCTCTATCACTGCTGTAGACCGGTCTGGTTCAGTGGGCACAGGTCAACCTATAGTCAATGCCATCAGGAGTGACTCAGCTTTGATTGGAGGTACTGTTTTCCCACGTCTCAAAAGAATATAACAGGGACTACTTTTATATTTAACTGGAAAGTTCATTTCTGGAGAAAACGTGTGGTCTAGTGTTGCCGAGGTGGTTAGTAATAGTGAAAATGTATCTTGCAGCAATCAACATTGCCATTATTTTTTATGTCAACAATTCAAAGAAAAAGGTTACAGTGGATATTACAAAAAGGATACCACATTTCAAAAGGTTGGATATCTGCACAGCTCTTAAAGTAACAGAAGGTTTTAACGTATGAATGGTTGCTACTTTAATCAACATTGGGCTTGTTAGAATACAAAGGTTTTGGAGATACTAACAATAAAGAGAAAAACAGCAACAAATGTGTGCTGGTGTTCAACTAGCCAATGACTATCAAAAAACCAGAGTTAACAGTGAAGGTTGTATTCAGCATCTCATGATGAGACAAACACAATACCCAAAGCCAACAGTTCTGTTAAAATGAACTAAAACTTTGATCTGTTTCCAGGTTTGATTGATTTAGAGTGGAAACTGAATAGATCTAATCTATACCAGTGGTGATTGGAAAAGTATGAGTCGGTGAGAGGCTTTTGAAAACTGTCCATTAAACTGGCCCGACTCCATCTGAGTGCACAAAGGACAGTTCAACTAATTAAACTGCAGCAGAAATGACTTGCTGATGGAAGGAGTTTTTATGCACTTATCTTTTAATTCCTGGCCATTCTAAAGCCACTTTATTGTTGTATTAAATTAACTCCTGTAGCCATTTGTAATTCCAATTAGATTAAAATTTATTTTAAATTGAAGAGTCCAAAAGAATCCAGAGGTTTAAAAACACTGTTAAAATGTGTGCTAGTCTGTTTAGTACGTCAATCAACAGATAAAATAGACCATGGAGGGAACGATAGACGGAAGATGGTGCGAGTGAGACTGGATGCCATCCTCACTGCTCCGCTTAGACTGTGTTTTTTGTTTATTTATGTAGTTTTGGGTTTTTTTGTGCTCTTTCACCTTCCTGTCATCTACACTATTAACCTATGACTACATCACATTTCTGGATATTGCAGCTAGAACTACATATCTTTTTTCTGACGATATGCATGATAGCTCCACTTGGCCAAAAGAGATCCTCCGGGACACGGATCTTAACAATGGGAACGAGCCTCCAAGGAGAGGCAGGAGAAAGAAACACAGGTAAATGTGCCGGGGTCCAGAACAGACTGTGAGCAGGGAACACCAACCACCTCTGCCCAGTATCTTGCTCACAAATGTTCAATCCATCGAAAACAAGTTGGGCCCAGGTCTGCTTCCAACGGGACTGCAACATTCTTTGTTTCACGGAAACATGGCTCTCCCCTGCGGTGCCAGATCATGCCGTTCAGTCAGCTGAAATATTCTGTTTCGCATGGACATGACAGAGGAAACAGGCAAATCTAAAGGAGGTGGAGTGAATCTCATGACCAACAACTGGTGTGATCCAAGGAATGTTTCTGTTCAGCCGCGCTCCTGCTTGCCCAATCTCGAACACCTAGCAATCCTCTGTCACCATTTTTTACCTGCCCTGAGAGTTCCCTTCGGTCATCACCGTTACCGTTTATATTCCACCACAGGTGGACACGGTCACTGCTCTGACCACATTACATTACATGCATTAATATCTCAATTGGGAATTCATCTTGATAGAATATAGAGTTTAAAAACTGGCTGTCATTTTGACGGCCCATCGTCATTTTAGGTAAGAGGGAAATCCCGGTTGTTCTAGTGTTAACTGCGTGACCACGACAGTAGATGCATGTGGCAAAGACTTTGGATGATCGCAGACTATGGAGGACTAACACACACCTCGACTGATCTGGACTCCACCCTGGTGGAGGTTTAAACACTTTTTATGCAAGTTTAGAGCCCAGCAGTGCGAGTGCCAATGCTGTTAGCACTGCTAGCACCACAACTAATGCTAATGCAACTGAAGCGGGCAACCTAACCATTGAGAACCCCCCACTCTTCGTCTCAGAGCACAATGTGAGGAGAGTTGAGACGAGTAAACAGCAGGAAGGCAACCAGTCCAGATGGCATCCCTGGGCGGATGCTGAAATCATGTGCTGACCAGTTAGCCCCAGTGTGCTTACCTCTATTTCAAACCTGTCCCTGGCTCATTCTATCGTCCCTACATGCTTCAAAACATCCACCATTATCCCTATACCCGAGAAGACCCACCCAGCCTGCTTAAATGACTACCGCCCTGTAGCGCTGACCTCTGTGGTGATGAAGTGCTTTGAGAGACTCATCAAAGAGTTAATCTATTCATCTCTACCCAGATCATTAGACCCCTTTCATTTTGCCTATCCCCCCAATAGTACTGATGACGCCATCTCCCACGTCCTCCACTCCACTCTCTCCCACCTGGACATCGGTAAGGGGAATTATGCACACCTGTTGTTCATTAATTTCAATTCGGCGTTTAACACTATTGTTCCCCTCAGACTGGTCACCAAGCTCAGGTACCTGGGGTTGAACTCCACTCTGCTCCTGGGTCCAGAGCTTCCTGACTGACAGTAAAACTGACAGTGAAAATCGGAAACTGCACCTCCAGTACCCGAACCTTCAACACCAGCAACCCCCAAGGCTGCGTCCTGAGTCCTCTGCTCGACTCCCTTTACACCTATGATTGCATAGCCACACACAGCTCCAACATCATTGTGAATTTCGCGGATGACACAGTGGTGGTAGGCCTGATCTCCATGGAGACAGGGAGATCAGGCCTACCCAGCCCATCTGGACAAGGTGGATGTGCTGTCATCATGGTGTAAGGACAACAACTTGGACCTGAATGTCTGCAAGACCATGGAGATGATGGTAGACTTCAGGAGGGAGAAGCAGAGAATCCACCACATACCAATCAGGATCTACAGGACCCCAGTGTAGAATGTGAGCAGCTACAGGTACCTTGGACTTTACATCCCTGAGGACCAGACTTGGTCACCTCCCCACCCTAGTGAAAAAGGCAAGGCAGCACTTGAATTTCCTCAGCTGCCTCAGGTGATATAAGATCTCCACAGTGCTGCAGAAATCCTTCTACTCCACCCCAGTACAGTCTGTGCTCTCTGGTAGCATTACTGCCCGATATGGAAATTACAGCTTTCAGGATAGGAAAGCCCCACACAGTTATTCGGTGCGCCGAACGCATCACCGAGACTGACTGCACTGTCCTGCCTCCAGGACATCTACAGCTGGCAGTGCAGGTCCAGGGCAAACCAAATCATTAAGGGCACTCACCACCCCAACTACAAATTGTTTCAGCGGCTGCCCTCTGGCAAGCGTTTCTGCTCTATGGCCAAGACTGAGAGGCTGAGAGGGAGCTGCTTCCTCCTAGGCCATATGGACCATAAATACTTAACACCTGGGTCCTGCACCCATTTTGCACTCTGCATCATTTTACAGCTCAGTATCTTCTCGTCTGTGCATTGCATATTGTAGGTTGTTTATAATTGCCACATATCTCCTACTTGTCTTACTTATTTTAATTGTTATTATGTACATAGTCTTTTGATATTCCTTTTTTTGCACATAGCTTATATTAACATTGTTGCATTGATGTTGCACATTGTAAATTGTTTATACTTCTTATCTTATTGTATTTGTAACTTAATTTTTAGTCTTTGACAGTCCGTTATTTGTTTTCTTTGCACATAGCTTTTAAGACCATTATTACATTGATATTCCATTACTTTTCCCTGTATACAGCTTTATACCTTTTCTTTTCATTTAATTTTATTTTTATACTGCTTATTTGCACAATTGGAGTTGTTGTACATGTACAATTATGGCTGTGAAAAATAAATCTCTTGAATTGTGAAATAATGTTCTCCCCTCAGCTCAAACAAATACCTCTAAGCTAAATCTAGTTTTGAGAAAATGTGTGTCAAAATGCAAGCAAGACTCATAAATCAATCATTAATGAAAACACATCAACATCTGACAAAACAAAAAAAAATACTAGCTCTCATTTTTTTTCTGAAGTGTTCTTAATTTTTCTCCTTTGTAGGTGTAATTGCAGTGGCAATCTTTGTCACTGTGTTTGGACTTGCAATATTGGCCAGATACCTGTACAGGAGAAAAGAGACCTATCGGAACCAGGAAGTGAAGGGGGTGAAAGCCGAAGACAGCCCAGAGTTCCCCTTCAACAGCCAGGCCGACTCCCAGAACATTTCCAGTGAGAACCCAAAGGAGTACTTCATTTAAGAGGAGGCCTGAGCTTCCAGTAAGCAGACAGTGTTGTTGCTGAAGGGACAGGTTGGGATACGCCGCCATGCCCGAGTGTTGTACACTACATACAGAGCCCTCAGCCAAGTGGCTGAGGGCTGGCATCAGTGACTCAACAGATCTGGAGAACAAAAAGAGAACTTAATTTTTTCTCCCTCTTCTTTCTTCTCGCTTCTTTTATTAGTTTATTTAATGTGTATATACTGGTACAAGTAAGCAGAATCCTTGGACTTATAAGATGTTGACACTCTTGTTTCAGAAACTGTAAATATTTAAACATGTAAATGTTGAATTAATGTTGAATTGATGTCTTTATAACAATCTCTGGTTAATATATCTATGTTAAATTGAAATACTACAAATGATTTAAGGAGCTTTATAAGTCTGTGGAGGTATTTTCCAAGAGGCGTGATTCTGAGAATTTCAACAACAACAACAAAAAAAAAACTGTCCTTTTGAATTGTTTTGAGTCTGATGTGATTAGTAAGTTTACTGTGAGGATGACAGATGTGTGATTTAATGAAGATTGAGATTTCTGAGCCATAATTAGTTTTTTCAGAGAACAGGCAAAACATTGTCTGGAAGCAACTGGTAGTCTGATGTGGGCATTCCATTTTTTTTAAACTCTTTTGCTTTCTTTTTCTTTCTTCAAACATAAACTTTAAAGCACAGCAAAAGCAGGGAACTGAAATATATCCATAATCGTTGAGCATTATGACTGCTCTAATTAAGAAAGTTCCCTCATAAAGCCTTTAAAATGCAATTCACATTTCTTTTTCTTTTTAATTAGTCTCAAAATCTCAACACGACTCTAGAAAAGCAGACTTTAAAAACTGTTGGTCACCCCCCTCAATCTATGCCAGGACATTTACTGTTTTGAAATGCTAATCTGCGTTAGCCTGGCAGGTAGACTTTACAGGTAGATGCAGTTGGGATAAAAATACCCCAAAATATAGCGAACACCTTTGTGTTTTGGTTCTGTTCTTTCATAAACGGTGATATGACTTGAGGAGTGGAAGAAGGACCTCAGCTGTTTGTGAAACACATGTCAGTCTCCATTAGACCCTGACACACAGGTGGGATTGAACCTTGCAAAAGCCCAAAAATGCATTGCTTGTCAAAGGTTTTGCATGACTGTCCTTGTTATTGTAGGGCCATATAGGTTTATTAAGCTTTCTGACACTTTTTTTTAAAATTTCTCTCAAAGACTATTTCGTTGCAGGTAGATGTTTTCATGGTACATGGGAAATATCCCACACTTTCCATTCTGTTTTGCATCCATCCTAAAATGGCACTGCAACAGCTATTATCGCCTCAAACATTATGAGGTGAAACAGAACAGTTTGCCTTGCCAGTCAGACAATCCTGCAAATTAGTCACAGTTTGAAGCTACTGCCTTAGAATACTGAAGCAGAAAATGTGTGCCCTAACCAACCACATGACACCATGCACCTTATGGCTAAAATCAGGAAAGCAATCAAATTTTGCAGATTGCCTGAGGGATGGTGTATCAATGTATAAGTATAAATGAGGTATAAATGTCACATTCAGCATGCGCAGTGGAACCACCAAAGGCTAAATGAAGATGACCCTTAAATAATGAATTGTCCCAAACTCAATCCCATCCTTGCTGTCTAACCACTATCAACAGACAGAGCAATATAATCCTAACTGTTTGATAATGACACCTGTTTATGTCCTTTATCCAGAAGCCCATATTGAATCACACATTTAAGGAATCAAGATTTCAGCAAACAGTGGTTTGGTACATTATCTTTGCTGACAATGTACCAGTTAAGATTTGGATGTAACACATATCAGTGTAACTGTAATGATGTAATGGTACTTACAGTAATGTCGGTGACTGAATTTGAGTGACTTGCCATAAAAAAATAAAAATCCAAATTTTAAATATATTCAGGTTGTTTGGTTACCAATATAATCCTGTTTGATGAAAATAAAAGTTGATGCTTTTTCAAAGATCGAGGAGGTTTATTTTTGTAATGGTAAGACTGCTTTCCCTGTATTGTACAGGTAAGTCAACCAAAAAATAATTGATTGTATAACCCATACTCCATACAGTCATTGCTCTACAGCTGAAGCCTATGAAGCTGGGTGTTCTTCACTTCAATTTTAATTTCTGTTGAAAGACTCTTGGAAAGCTGTCTTGTGTGTCTATTCACTAAAGTCTTGGAGTAGAGAAACAAATCATTAATGGAGCAGAAACACTGGTGGAGAAAATAATGTGTGGAATCCACTGAGCTCTTTTGTTTCTGTTAAAACAGAACTGAGACACAGCAACACTTCCTCTCGCTGACTGAATCAACATAAATTTACATCTATTGCTGTTGTTTCCTCCAAACTTTACGCGGCATGTTTCTTTTCATTCAATACATGACATTTCTGATGGGCGCTAATATCCATCTGTCGTGACAGAGATAACTGAAATTTCTGAAGCTGTGAAGCATCCATGAGCGGGAGATGTCAAGATCCACTTAGCCTCTCTCTCCCTGTAAAAACAGCAGCATGCCAGAGATTACAGGCTGATTCAAAAGCTTCAAATGAAACCGGCTGAGATCAGTGGTATCTACTTCTTCAATTATATCTCCTCTGGTTTAATGTGATCACAGGCAAGGTCTGAGATGGACAACTGTACAACTTCACCATCAGAAGTGAGATCAAAGACTAAGGGCCCTATCTTACATCCGGCGCAAAGCGAAGCGCAAGTGTCTTTGCTAGTTTCCGACCGACGCAGTCGTCATTTCCCCGCCAACCGCCCACGTTGTATAGCAAATGTACTTGCACACATCTGAGCGCCCATGGGTTTGTTAGTCTTAAAATGAGGTGTGGTCAGGTGCATTGTTGGCACATTGTTGCTGTCTTGAGGCCGCAGAAGGCGATTGCACCATTGACCCAACAAAAACCTGGTCTGAAGTCAATGTCGCAGTATTTTCCTGCTATTTAAATGGTGCATTATATAGTAAGATGGCGCACAACATACCATGCACTCTACTTGTTACACACACAGGGATGCACAGCAGCGCACAAACATGCAAAAGATTACAACTAACATTATAATGTGAAAGATTATTAGTGTGTACATCATGATATTTAAAAAATAAATGTCATAATGGAATCCAAACTTTGGTGGATTCCAGCTGCTCCAGATCCGTTTCCTCAGCAGAAAAGTTTGTTTTTCCAACTTTCCAAATCCGCCATTTAAATAGCAATGCGCTATGGTGCAAGCCCACCTGGCTTTTAAAGGGAATGGGAGACGACACTCGGATTAATTCGTGTTTCGCCCAAAACACACCTATGATTAATAAAGAGAGTAAGTACCACCCATTTGGACTTCCAGTTATGGCGGCGTGCTGAGAAGCTGAGGCTTGTCCTGCTCTGTTGCCTGAAAGTAATACTATTTAAATAATCCCAATCGATGTAAAAAGTGTCACAATCTAAGGCGCACTACAAGTGAATGTGCCGAAAAAAGGAGACAAGAACAAACAAAAAACAACTGGAGGGCTCGTTAATGAAGAAAACGTCGGGATCTGACTTCGAAGACGAAGCGTTGCAGAGGCCGGTAATACCTACTATAACAATCATGAAAAAACCTCCCACTATGGACGTCATGAAAGCTATACAGTTATTCAAGATTATCATACCGAAATGGATGGCATACTGGCAGTAATTAAAAATGTTCAGTACGACATGAAAAATGCAGCGATCGCATCACGGAGGCAGTGCAGTGCATATCTACAGCTGAAGATGTGACTAACACAATGCAAGGTGTCGTGAAAAAAAAACTTGAAAAGAAGACAGGACTTCTTGCCACTAAGGTAGAAGGCTTGGGAGTGTAGGAGCCGGCACAACAACGTACACATACTGGGCATACCTGAGAAAGAAGAAGGCTAGAACCCCCACCCTTACATGGAGAAATGGCTGGCGGATAACCGTCTCCTGTTCTGGAGAGAGATCCGACTGAATAACGAGCCAAAAACCTGACTCTGCTCGAGAACTTTATTGTGAAATGCCTGAACTACAAAGACAGAGAGAACGGCCTCAGAGTTGCGAGCGAAGAAAGATGTGACGTACAAAAATGGCAAAATAAGATATAAGATATCTCCCGGATCTGTCAGCAGACGCTGTGGGACAGGGGAATCCTTCAACACCGGGTCATCTTCCCCGCCAGGCTGCTACTGACCAACGGAGAGCACAAAACTGTCTGACACACCGGCAGACGCAGAAAAATACATCAGGGAGCTGTGAGAACCAGTACCTGGAGATTACAGAGCCGGCCCAAGGCATAAGCGAACTAAGCGATCGATTAGGGCCCCGCGCCAGCAGGGGGCCCCCCAAGAGTGCTTGAAATGTCAAACACGACAGGTTGATAAATATATATATATATATATATTTGTGTGTGATATACCATATCAGTAGTAATCACCAAAAAACAAAAACTAAATATTTTGATATCATGTTGTTAACAGACTGACAAATTAATGCTACTGGTTTAATCATTTCCACTCCCTATGTCAGAGCTGAGTTCAGGTTCACACGCATTATAACTGTAAGCAAGTACATCGTGACAGTATGTCACCTAAAAGGGTTTATCCGTCTGGCGCAGAGAAGCGAAAGAGGAGGACAAAAACCGGCAGGATGGCCTGGCAGCCTGTCCAGGGTGTCTCCCCACCTGCCGCCCAATGACTGCTGGGATAGGCTCCACCATCTCCGCAACCCTGAGAGCAGGATGAGCGGTTTGGATAATGGATGGATGGATAAAGGTATGTTTCCACGACCAATTACGGCATACTATCATGAACATTCACTAACAATAACTTTAGTTATATAGATGCATCAAATGAGCCAAGGTATGGTGAGCTAACGTCAGCTAGCATAGTTAGCTAGCTAGATGGCTAGTGCTTTAATCTAACATTAGCTAACAAAATATACCAGTAGCGACAGTTACCCCTTTGAGATAAAAATGTCTATTGCTACTATTCATAGAGCCATGATGATTTAAGTTGCCAGTGCTGTTTTAGGATGTTTAAACAGCACACAAACTTTCCTGCATGCTAACTAGGTTATGTTGCATGTAATGTAGGTTGGTACCCGACTGTTAGCTCGCTAGTCAGTTAAAAGTCTAGAGAACATGGCTGGTCTTCGCGTTTGAATCATGTCCTTGATAGTTTCAACATATTATAATGCAACATATTGCTAGACTGTCAAGATTTTTCTTCTATGTGAAATAACTTGTTGCTGATTAGGCTACTTTTTTTTTTAACCAGGTTTGTGAGTTATATCCAAATCTTTGGGTAGCTCTAAGGACAACCTGCACTCTCCCTGTGACTGTAGCTTCTGCAGAGCTCCTCTTTTCCAAGCTGAAATTGATGAAAACATTCTTAAGATCTTCCATGGCTCAAGAGAGATTGAGTGGACTAGCACTTATAAGCATTAACAATACAGTTGGCCGCGAGATCTCCTACAATG
This sequence comes from Lampris incognitus, assembly GCF_029633865.1. Classification (NCBI taxonomy): domain Eukaryota; kingdom Metazoa; phylum Chordata; class Actinopteri; order Lampriformes; family Lampridae; genus Lampris; species Lampris incognitus. The sequence goes on from NC_079224.1 coordinate 27,958,384, forward strand.
ACGTCATAAATGACTGCCACCAGAAAAGCCAGGAAACAAAGATTTTCAGGAGAATGATAAATTAAAGCACTTTATTTTGGGATATTTTCTGAATCATTAGCACACCTTTGAACGCCATAGTTTTCCAAAAAGTTTTTATTCATCTACATATTCTTTAATCTTTATTGTTAAATCGTTAGATGTTAGAAGTTCCTCTGTTCATTGTATGTCATTATTTAAGTTTCTATTTAATTTATTTAATATTGTCTGTTTTTGGATTTGCATTTTATGTAAGAAAATAATTTATTTCTTTGTTACTGGTCTGCACTTTTGCACAGTTCAAGGGCAATTAAAATAGTTAACTTGTTCAGTAAATGCATTGTCTGCTGGTTTATTTTAAGACTTTCCAGCACAGCAGTAAGTCATGACAATGGTAACGATCAAGCATGGACATAATATTGTCGGTGGTGGGAGGTGGGTTTAGCGTGGGGCCCATATCAAATTCTGCTTAGGGCCCCATAAAGCCTTGGGGGGCGCTGGTAGGAGAAAACCTATTTCAAAGTTATGGTCACTATTAACCTAACGTTAATGTTATGACATGGTATACTCTGTTTAGTCGACTGAAAGGACTTGAGCTTGACATATGCTTCAATTCTAGACTTTTTGATATTTTATTTTATGTTTGAGCCATGTTACAAAACTAAAAATTTAAATCATCTGTTAAAGGCCAAAATAGTCATTAGAGTTATATAGTCTTCATTCACACATTGTTACTATTACTGGAAAAAATGTGGATTATGCTCAAATCAATATGAACATGAGCAGAACATTTAAAGAACATGCAAAAGAATGGTTCCTCATTATGGTGTGGACCTGTTCTAAGGATTAGAGGAAGATGTTTAATAGAGGTTAAGGGTTGCCCGCGTTCAAATCGGGTATGTTCGGGATTGGGCTGGGGTAATCGCTCTCTATGATATGGTACCCATTTTATTTATTATCCAAAGGAGTTGAATCAAGTGCAACTGGACTTGGTATATATCCGTGAAGACGTTTCGCCTCTCATCCAAGAGGCTTCCTCAGTTCGTGCCTTTCTGACTAGACGAAGCGAGTCAGACTAGTTTCGTCTAGGATGAGAGGTGAAACGTCTTCACGGATATACACTCACCGGCCACTTTATTAGGCACACCTGTCCAACTGCTCGTTAACGCAAATTTCCAATCCGCCAATCACATGGCAGCAACTCAATGCATTTAGGCATGTAGACATGGTCAAGACGATCTGCTGCAGTTCAAACCGAGCATCAGAATGGGGAAGAAAGGTGATTTAAGTGACTTTGAACGTGGCATGGTTGTTGGTGCCAGACGGGCTGGTCTGAGTATTTCAGAAACTGCTGATCTACTGGGATTTTCACGCACAACCATCTCTAGGGTTTACAGAGAATGGTCCGAAAAAGAGAAAATATCCAGTGAGCGGCAGTTCTGTGGGCGAAAATGCCTTGTTGATGCCAGAGGACGGGGGAGAATGGCCAGACTGGTTCGAGCTGATAGAAAGGCAACAGTAACTCAAATAACCACTCATTACAACCGAGGTATGCAGAAGAGCATCTCTGAACGCACAACACGTCGAACCTTGAGGCAGATGGGCTACAGCAGCAGAAGACCACACCAGGTGCCACTCCTGTCAGCTAAGAACAGAAAACTGAGGCTACAATTCGTACAGGCTCACCAAAATTGGACAATAGAAGATTGGAAAAACGTTGCCTGGTCTGATGAGTCTCGATTTCTGCTGCGACATTCGGATGGTAGGGTCAGAATTTGGCGTCAACAACATGAAAGCATGGATCCAGCCTGCCTTGTATCAACGGTTCAGGCTGGTGGTGGTGGCGTAATGGTGTGGGGGATATTTTCTTGGCACACTTTGGGCCCCTTAGTACCAATTGAGCATCGTGTCAACACCACAGCCTACCTGAGTATTGTTGCTGACCATGTCCATCCCTTTATGACCACAGTGTTCCCATCTTCTGATGGCTACTTCCAGCAGGATAACGCGCCATGTCATAAAGCTCGAATCATCTCAGACTGGTTTCTTGAACATGACAATGAGTTCACTGTACTCAAATGGCCTCCACAGTCACCAGATCTTAATCCAATAGAGCACCTTTGGGATGTGGTGGACCGGGAGATTCGCATCATGGATGTGCAGCCGACAAATCTGCAGCAACTGCGTGATGCTATCATGTCAATATGGACCAAACTCTCTGAGGAATGTTTCCAGTACCTTGTTGAATCTATGCCACGAAGGATTAAGGCAGTTCTGAAGGCAAAAGGGGGTCCAACCTGGTACTAGCAAGGTGTACTTAATAAAGTGGCCAGTGAGTGTATACCAAGTCCAGTTGCACTTGATTCAACTCCTTTGGATAACCATGACCTGGATGAATGAGAACATTCACAGATATTTTATTTATTGTTTTCAATGCCTTTTCAACCTACCTTTCGCAATAGTTTTAGAAACATAAAAGAACTAATTAAAAAGGCAGGGGGGGGGGTATACCACCATGTATACAAGACAAATGCAACAAATAATGACGGATATCTTAGTTGAATGTATTTCATAGAACTGCAGAGGACTACATAAACTTATCAAAGTAAAGCCGGTTATGAACAGGATAAAACAGCTAAAAGCTAAGATAGTGTTCTTACAGCAAACACACCTATTAGCTAATGAGACATCTAATATAAAACAAAGGTGACCAGAACAGGTTCATTCAGCTCATTCTAAAAATTCTAGAGGTGTAATGATATTAATACACATCTATTCCATTGCAGATTGAAGGGGTAACCCAAGAGCTCAACGGTAGATTTTTAATCATACAAAGTCATCTTCTTTCTGCACAGCTTAATTTAATTAACAGGGAGAAAAAATAGGAAGAAACCTCAGGGAGAGCAACAGAGGAGGGATCTCTCCCCCAAGACGGACAGCGTGCAATGGATGTTGTGTTCACGCAATTTACATAATACAACACTGAAAGAGGATAACAGAATTATAATGGACATAAAATTTAAGAAGAACACGATGCACTGGACGCCAAGCAGTGTCCACATGCCAACGGAACAGTCCAGGACCCAAGCCACGCGACCAGCATCATCATGTAAAAAAATAAAAACTTATGTGAGGAGAGGAAGGGCATGAGTAAAGGTTTGCCACTTGTGCTCTCTGGCAGGGATGAAAAAGTAGATGTGGTCTGAATTTTTTGACCAAATAAATCCCTGAAAGGCTCCTGGTGGCCACTATACGAGCCGCCTGTTGAAAAATGAACAGTTGACCTCCAATGGAGGGTAGTACACAGAGCAATGGCTATGAACAGACACATAGCACACCTGGATCCTAGTCATGGGACGGGGTGTCCTTTTTGTTCTCAGGGGGAAACAATAACACATTTGTTCATAAAGTGTCCTAAGCTAGCCGATTATTTTGATTATTGGAGATGTGGTTTCTGGGATTGGGGGAGTGTTTTCTATTTATTTATTTTAGTCCCAAATACTTTATCGGGAAGAACTGTGTTGAGAACTTATTGACTTATGTCTGGCGGGCTAAACTGGCTATCTGAATAACCCAGATAATTAAGATCCAAGATGTGGGGGTCCATAGATCCAGTGCAGGTCTTGAAAGGACTGGTGGCAGCTTGTGTCAGGGTTGAGTATGTCTACCACAAGATGGTGGATGGTCTAGAGGCTTTTAGCCTCACATGGGTTGTGGGAGGACTTTTGTGCATGATTAGAGATGAGAATTAGTTGTTTCATTTTGAGTGTCTGTACAATAACTATTTTATTTATTTATTGTGTTGTGATCTATTTTATCTCAAATTCATTGTTTGTTTTGCTCTGCCTTTGAATTTTGCACCTATTAGAAATGTATCAAAGGGATATTTTTAAATTCAATTTTCTCTCTCTCCCATCTCTGTCCATTATCTGAAAAGAATGGTTCCCTCCAATCCATAGTACTATGTATGATAATGTGCAATGAAATAGTTTCTTTGAAAAAGCGATTCAGAGATTAAGATTCATTTTTCGTCTACTGTGTTTGAGGAAGAAAGAGAATTATGGAGAAAAAAAAACAGCAAAATAAATAGCTTCACGCTGACACTGAAGTCATTAAAGTACACTATGCGGTTGTATGATCTAATACATCAGGGAGACACATTAAACCCTGTCTGCTGTCAACCGAAAAGGATTTTAGATTAGTCCTTTGAAGTCAGAGAAATTGTACCTCTGTGTATTCAATACAACTATTCATTCACTACTCATTATTTTCATCATTGTGAAGATGATGTTGTTCAAAGCGGTTTTCCAATGTTATCACACTAAGTGGACATTGTAAATCATAATAGAAGTCTTAAGGGGTTGACGCCATTAAAATGAGAGTTTTGATTGAAGGGCTCCTCAGAGGGTCTTTTAATATCTTTCAAAGCCTCATTTAAAACCGTTGCTACTTAAGTTTCAATTGCTTTTCCAGGGACTAAGTATTTCTGCCACCTCAGAATAAATGCTGAGGTTAAAAGATTCAACATCTCAATAACAACATTAAAGATCAATATCATCTCTAATACACAAGTGGGGGTATGCATCCCACAGCCCTGTTGCAAAACAATAATTGAATTTAATGCGCTGCCTGGTCAAGACACATGTCAAGCTTGATGAATAAACAGCCTTGCACGTGAATTTAATGACTTGACTTATGTGTCGCCTGTTATATGTAATAGGAGAGGAGAGCAGGGGAAAGAACAGGAGAAAAATGAAAATGAGAGGTGAACAGGGAAGAAGAGAGCAGAATAGATTAAACATAAAGAGGGGAGGAGATGAGAGACCTGCTGTCTAATTGGTTGTCTGATTTAGACTGCAGCAACACCAACACAAGCAGCTCCACATACCATCTGATTACCAGCAACACCACAGACCTCTGGTGTCAGACTGTATCTATCAAAATCAAGCTGTGCCGAGCATCCAGCATACCAGCGAGATATTTATTGATGTTAAGAAATTTACTAAATGAGTGCTGCTGTTTGCTGTGTCATAGTCATGCTCCCATCCTCAAGTGAGTTTGCCCTCCTGCTGCTGTTGTTAACAAGCTGACACGATGTAGATTAGTGATGTTTTCCTCAATGGCAGAGCACAGCTTGGGTGTACTGAGTCACCAGTGTGAGGTCAGAGGTCAATGTGCTCAGGCAAAACTCTGATAGTTAACTTTAGTTCATGTCTGTAGTTGTCGTCGGCAGACAGAGACTGTGGTGGTGTGAGGGAGGCACCTGTCTTATTATACAAGTTCAGCCGGATGCCTCATGTCACTTCTCGTCATGATGCTCTGCTGGAAGAAGGAGATCTGGAGATCTCTAACCAGACAGCAGGCTGCTGGTATTCATTCATCCCACCTACAGTTAATAATCCACAGATTGATGGAGATGTTTCTCCTTTTGGAATTGAAATTGGATGACAACCCTAACTGGATAACAAACCCCATCATTCTGATTCAGCCCACTTCCAGCATGCAGGACACAGAATACAACACATTCTCATCTCACAGGCATCATCTATTGAAGCTTTGCCAAAATACCAAAAAAATTATGTGCAAGGTATGCTTCGGTGTCTGTATGAGATAAACGGGTGTTCCATAGACTCCAATATTAATTAGGCCTGAGATATGAATATTAATGCCATATAGGTTCGGTAGTTGTGAAGTTTACCCACATGGTGTCTCATACAGACGGCGAAGGGTACCTTGCACATCACACTGTAAATCGTTACTTTGCCATAAGCATTGGTATGTATGACACCATGGCATGAGAATGGGCTCTTACCCACCTTTATTCTTTCTCTTCTAAACACCTCTCTTATTCCCTATTCTGTTTGCTCTGCCCTCCTCTCTTTACATCACTCTGATTTTATCAATATCTCTTTTTCTCACTTCTCTCCTATCTTTCCTTTTCTTTCTTCTCCTCCGTTCTCGTGACTCTGGTTTTGCCTATCTAGTGAAGATCACATGTACTGTAGATCTCATATAAGTAATCCATTCATATAGGAGCGTGTCCTTTCGTAACACTTGAAAACAAGAAGACACCTGCCCTGACAGAGCAGCTAAATGATGTCTCCTAACATAATACAGTGTGGTTTCTATGAGCCTAGAAATATGAGAGGAATGGTTTGAATATGACCACCAGGTAATTCATGGAATTGTAAATTCCTGAAACTTCAAAACCTGGGATGGTGTGTCCACTTGAAAATATTTCTGCAATTTTAAAGCTATGGAGCCTCAGAGTTTTAGCTATGAAGTCTCGGACGTGGTTGACATTGTCATGTATCATTTGTCATTTTGAATTTAACCGAGTTACAACACTTAAATAAGCATTATAAAAATAGGTTTTACAAACAGCAACTGTTTACAGTGAAATGGATGTTTGGTTTTGTCTGATATGTCATTGACCTGTACTGTATGTAAATGGCTGTTGAATCAAGTTTCTATTCATCTGCATGCTTCCCTGAATGGAAATTAGCATGGACTCATTGACTGATGACTCTCGCTCCCTTGTTAACAATTAGGGAAAAAATACTTTCAGCAAAATGAGGAGTATGAGAATGAAGAGAAGAGAAGAGAAGAGAAAAGGTAAGAGGATAGGCTAAATGGAGATCAGAGAGAACAATATAAGAAATGCGAATACAAACATGTGTAACAAGAGCAGATCTTGTCTAGGTCCGTGGGCGATGTTTAGGAGACTATGTTTGTAGCCTTGGTTTAAGAGCACTCTTGAGTCTCACTGTCTGTAAATACAAAATAACACGGGGCTTATTTCCAGTGGAAAAAAAAACTCCTTAAGTACACTAAACTATCTGTGACATAGACACATCTGCTCTGGCAGATGACTTTTAAAACATAGTTCCCCAAAGACGGAATGGACTCTGTCTGGATTGCTCACCTCCTCACCCCTTCCCTTCAAAACATCTCCAGGCTCTCCTCTTTCAGCCAGCCTCAACAAAAAGGAGTTAGCATTCCTCCAGATATACATCAGTTATCACAGCCAAGCCACCTTGAGGCCTCAAAATCCGATAATAAATTGATTTCCTCCAACCATTTTTCAGCATCACTTCCCTATTCTCTTACCACGCCGCTCAACTGCTGTGAGCAGGACTGTGTTGAGCTGAGGACAGTGGGAGGCCGGGCTTCGACATAACCAGGACCATTAACTAGGAACACCATCTCCGTCCCGGGCCAGCTTTAAGCTCCTTTGATAAGCAGATAAAGACTTGGATCTGATAAGAGGAAAAGACATTGGGTCTCATTCATCAATTGTATTTACGTACAAATTTGGTCTCACACTCCCATGGAATTTTTTAGTGCTCAAGATTGTCTGGCAGTCAGAAGCAAAGCCTCATTTCTATTTTTAATCCCTTCCCCCTAACATCTAGCGTTTACCTCCTGTAACGAGCAATCACTCAGGCTTGCAAATACATGTGTTAGCCAATTGATGTCTAAATTCAGGAGTTACCCAGGTTCTACACTGGTCTCTGAGACAAACTCCAGGGCTAAAAACTTCCATGGGTGTATAACAAATCTGTATGTACGAACGATTGATAAATGAGGCCCTAATTGATCATTTAGATTCACTGTCCCACTGAATAGATCTTCTGTGGCATTATACAGAGGAAGCTCCATAAATAACAGAGATCTACCAGACAGAAAGTCTGTAAACACCTCATGTTTTATTGATTCTCTGTATCCAAACAGTTATTGAGTTTTTTCCAAAGCATCAGCACCATTTTGTACCTGTATCAGCCCTACTGTGGTCATGCTTACAGAATCAGCACCCTTTGCAGTTCAACTTTAATACAAAGTAAGGTCTTTGTGGCAGGCAGGGTGTTAAATGACCATGGGTTTTGAAGGCAGGGGAATTTAGGAGTGGTTTATCTGGTCAACAAGGAACATATTTACCCAATCAATCTCTCTCCTTGTATATGTCTGAGTGTTTGAACAGGCAGAGAAGCCTGAGCTGGGGACGAAACCACATACGACATGGTGTTGTAAAATGAGTAAAAGTGTGTTTACACTAAGCAGTAAATTTTATTTATGCAAAAGTGCCCAGATATATACTATATTTGCTGGAATTTCTGAGTATGCAGCCTATGTTACTAGATAAGACACAGCTGTCCCATAATTAATTTAGCCTGCACAGCATCCGACATTTGCAGCTCCTTGTAATAGACTGTCATTGCTTGATCCTTCCAGGCTCATCGGGGACTGAAACCAGCATCCAATACAATTTATAGGCTGCATATCAATTTAATCAGTCGTGGCTGCAGAATTCCTTCAGTATGAATAAGAACAGTGGTGCAATAAAATAAACAATAACTGTCACATACTGCATCACGTGCACACACATGAATGCTGCACACACACACACACACATACACACACACACACACACACACACACAGTACAGACATATAAAGATGAGACACACACCACCATCACGTCTAAATGAAGCCCTAATTATAAGTACGTTTTGGAAGATTTTTTTTAAAGCAAATCAGTGTGTGTTAGCGATATTTTAAATCTCCCATTTTCAGAAAATGGGGTTTGCCAAGTGTAAGAATTGATTAAGCAGTCTGAAATGATATTCATGTGGTGGAAAATCATGAAGTCCATGCTACAGTACCTTCCCATTTCACTGGTCTTGTATTAAGAGAAAAAAAATTGCAGCCTAAACAAGCATGTCAGAGTCAGTTGTGAATAATCAATTCTGAAAAATAGATTGAAATTTATTTTCCCAAACAAAATTTTAGTAATGTGATCTATGGATCACTGGGAATTATACGGTATAAGATTGTTGAAAATGGGGAAAATATAGGCCCTTTAACTGAATAAACAATTCCCCTGTGAACAGGAAGCGACAAAATTAACACAAGCCTATTAAATGAGTGCCTGCTCAGGTAGGAGAGAGAGATTTGATGTGTGAGAGAGAGACGGTTTTGAATTGCTATTTTGTTAGATTTAAATGAATTTTGTCAACTATTTATTGATTAACTTTTAGTCCGTTAGTTCTACTCTGAGTCCATCTGTCCATTTTGTGTGATGTCTCAGACACCACCAGTCTAATTTTGATGAATTTAGGGGAATGATGCATCCCGACACTCTACGCTAGCATTTACAACATAACAATAACTGGCACAGCATGCCGCCTGCAGGCCAAGAATATCCCAAACTTTAAAGAAGCACAACCTACCCATCATTGCAACTACAGAATTGAAAGTTGGTACACAAATACATTTTTCCACCATCTAAATGTGAGTATTAAACTCTGCCCCCTTCCATTCTGCTACTTTACACTTTTTTTTCCTTTTTTTTTTTGCACAGTCCACTGCCATTATCTCAATATCCACAAGGTTAGTGTTTCTAAAATGTCGTCCAATTATTTGAGGGGACACTTTCACTGTATGCCGCAAAAGACATGAGAATTTTTTTTTCACTTCCCACAAGACGTCAAGTGAAACGTCTCATATTTGATTTGTGCATGCGTCTCTTCAAGATTAAATATTTAATATTAAATCATTTTTCCCCATATGATCAAGTTAAGTACTTATAGGAAAGGTGCATTTTGCCTCAACAAAAAAAAAAAACAACAACATTGGAAAACAGGAAAATATAACTCCTGTGCAGGGAATCAGGAGAGGAGGGAAGATCATAGGCGAGGGGAGGGGGGGAGACAGGAAAAGGATGGTAGTGTGAATGCTGGAGATGATTCTCCCTAGTCAGATAAATGAAAGATGAGAGGATAGTAGGTGGGTGGAGGAGTGATTCTACATGAAACATGACCAGTCAGTGTGGTGGAGAAGGGATAGGAGTAGGTGAGGAGGAGGGGGGAGACACAAAATGAGAGCTGTCTGATTTCAGAGGTACTGCGTTGTACTGCATATTGGAGGCGACATGGATAACTACCAGACACCTGCTCTCTGATTTAGACTGCAGCAAAACAAGATGAAGCAGCTCCACAAACCAACTGATTACCAATGACACCACGGACCTCTGGTGTCAGGCTGTATTTATCGTGATTGACCAGACTGCGCATGGCGAATATCAAATAATCATATTGCAAATCAAAATTTGTCACAGTCCTGTATGCATTGGGAAGCATCATGCAGAAGCCAGTATGTAATCCATTCCCTCCAAACTCAGACATTGCAAAGTTTGTGTTTACATCTCTGTAGTGGGCCTCTCATAGTGATGACACCAAAATCAATGGTGACCAAAACATAATGTAACATAAACATACAGTGCCATATTATTGTATACCACATTATTGGAGGTCTGTACAATTGTGCTGTGATAAAGTAAAAATATCAATTCCATTTATTCATCCCACCATCCATCCATCCATCCATCCATCAGATGAGGAGTGTAAGGCAGGACTCCATCATAAGTATAAGTACACAGTCACTTACAGACCGTACATACTTCTGGCACAAAATGTGTGTGGCTTGTTTTGCTGAATAATAATCTATCTCCAATAGGACATCTGCAAAATAATTTTAACTGCAAAATAGCCTTTCAGCGTGGCTGGAGTGAGTTATTGATTGGGAAAGGGTAAACTTTGCAAACTTCAGTCAAGAGGGACTACGTCTTTTTAAAACCTTAGCTATAATGAGCTATGAAAATGAATTATTTCTGGATTGTTGCTGAGGTTTGTGTAAGCCGTCCTCACCTATGCCTCAGTACTGCTGGGCTTGCCGTTTGTATCCAGGTACATTATGTTTGCGTAAGAATACGCATCATATCTTCTCTAATAACCATCATATTCTGATGAAAAACAATCAAGAGCCATGCAGTCCTCAGTTTTGTCTGCTAAGAGCACAATATAACCCTAACATTGGGTGACATTAAAATCATTGGGAGAGCTGTTTCAGTTGTGTATTTTATCTCCGACGGTAAGTTCCATTTTCTCCAGATCTCCTCCAAGCTTGTCTCATTGTAGTTAATATCATGGGGCTCTCTCAGTAAATGCTTTCAGTTACCCTATGGCACGACTCTCATTATATCCACCTGCATCCTGGAATTTACAAAAGCCCCCTATTTACTGTTATCGTGCACTGAGACCATAAGCCATATTCTGCACAGCGGGGACCTCCTTCCTATTCTCTCCTAAAATATTGCGTGTTTCTCTCTCGCTTCACACCATCTTCTATTTACCGTTTTTCTCACCCAACTATTGCTTTTTATGTTCTCTCTCCTCTCTCATTTTCATTTTTATCCCTTTATTTGCTTCTGTGTTGTCTCTCTCGTTCGATTTCCACATCTTACGCTCTGCTCTCTCTCTCTCACCCATTTCAGTGTTAAGTTTTTCTTTTTCTGCCATCCCCCCAAACTTTACACAATGAGATTAGACAGATTAGCTTCGATAAGAGTCGGAAAAGGCGTTCATGTTAGCAACATTGCTATACATTACTCAAATATCCTCAATATGTAGTAAATGCGTTTTAATACAAGAGTGACACTGTGACACGAGCTTTGCGGTGCATAATCAGAGCGTATCAGTGTGACATCTGTCCTGTGTTGTGTATTTTAGTTCCAGCTAACACGTTCGAAAAACGGCTTTATCAAACTGACTTCTGAGAGACACTGTCGTGTAAATATGGTCAAGGATTTAATCCTTTGTCAGTACACACATTCAAAGATGCATTGGAAATTAAATGACTAAACTAAGCTTACCCACCCCCTTTATTTGAGGAATAGAGTTTACCTTCCTTTTTAAGCTGACATAAATCTTTATCATGTAAATTCACCGTTTAAATCATCGTAAGTAATGTCAAAGTCATATACAGTAAGTTTTCTAAAGGTGGTGTATTTTAATCCTTGTGTTCTGCTCATGGTCAGAATTACCTATTTTAGATAACAACTGTTAAAATAAATATTGTTATTAACAACCGAGGTGACGATAAGATATATTGGGTGTTTTGTTTTGTTTTTTTGAGTAAATTTTAGAATTGTATTGCTATTAAATCCAATGGTGGCCTGAGTCAGTACAGTACATCAATTGCCAATTACTAAACAGAACTAGAGGATCAAGGAATAAGATAAAATGATGATCGCTGGCTGGTAGTCACACAGCAAGCAAGCAAAATTGTATTTATATAGCACTTTTAAAAACATAGTTACAAAATGCTTTACAGTCCATACACAAAATATGAATAAATACATAGAATAAATTGAATTAATATAAAAACATGGCATCGGGAGTAACAGACCACACTAAAAATGAAACAAAACAGAAGTCAGGGGTGGGAATCTATAAAAAGGCTTGCCTGAAAAGATGGGTTTTTAAAAGCTGCTTAAAACAGTCCAAAGATTCAGCGAATCTAATGGATAGGTGGAGATGATTCCAGAGGCTTGGGGTAAAACTGCAAAGGCGCAGTCACCTTTTGTTTTGCAGTTGGAGTGAGGAATGGATAAATGACCGAGGTTTGAGGATCGGAGTGGTCGGAAAGTGGAATGAGGAATGAGACGATCAGAAATATAACTGGGGGCAAGATCATGCAGTGCTTTAAATGTAATCAATAAGATCTTATAGATTATTCTGAATTGTATGGGAAGCCGATGGAGGGACGCAAGAATAGGGGTAATATGGGATCTACGGCTAGTTCTGTTTAGTAGTCTAGCGGCTGAATTCTGAACCATCTATAGATGATTTAAAGTAGCTTGGTTGAGGCCAGTTTAGAGGGAGTTAAGAGTAATTTTGACAGGAGAAAATGAAACTGTGAATTAATTTTTCGATGTCCTTATAAGACAAAATATTTCTGATTTTTGCAATATTTTGTAGCTGAAGAAAACAGGATTGGACATGCTTGCAGTCTAACTTTTTACGAGTAACTGCTCCACTACACTCGTCCCTGATGTTGGAAACTTACATCTCTCTTGTGTCTCAATATTATGTCTCTCTGGTCAGGGCCGCCCTGTGTGGGACCATGGGCAGTTCTGGACAGTATACACACCAATGTTTCCAGAGCCAACAGATAGACACAAGTGCTTAGTCCACACGTGCACGGGTATTTTTGAAAACATAGCTTTTTCTGTGCGTTTTGGCCTTTCATCCACACACAAACCGTGTTTTAGGTCACTGAAAACAGACTTTTTGGAGAACTCCGTCACGGGTGAAGATTTTCAGGAATTCTGTTTTCAATGTTGATGTATAGACAGGGAAAACAGAGTTTTTGGCTTGGTAATAACTTTTTTACCGGCTTCTGATTGGCCAACATGGCTTTGAGGTTAGAGTTATATCATGGCTTGTTGGTTTGGCATGCTCTTGACAGCACTTCCATTGTATTTTTGCGTTTTCATTTGAACAGAGGTTTTTTTTTTTTAAACAGTGCTTGGGTGAACGAGATTTAGTTCAGCTTGTGTTTCTCTGATGTATCTCATCTCATCATCAGCCACTTCTCCTGGGTCGGGTCACAGTGGCAGCAAACTAAGTAGGGCACTCCAGACGTCCCTCTCCACAGCAACACCCTTCAGCTCCTCTTGGGGGATTCCCAAGGCGTTTCTAGGCCAGATTGGACATGCAGTCCCTCCAGCAAGTTCTGGGTCTATCCCGGGGTCTCCTCTCAGTTGGATGTGCCCAGAAAACCTCCAAAGGGAGGCGCCCAGGAGGCATCCTAATCAGATGCTTGAACCACCTCAACTGGCTCCTTTCGATGTGAAGGAGCAGCGGCTCTATTCCGAGCTCCCTCCGGATATCCGAGCTCCTAACCCTAAAGCTGAGCCCAGACACCCTACGGAGGAAACTCATTTCATTTCTCTGATGTGTCGAGGGAAATTTGAAATGGTTGGCAGTAACAGCAGCTAACACTGTCATTACGAAAGCAACATTTCTTTCCAATTTGGTAAAGCCTAGAGAAAAATTTAAATGTATGTGTAACCAGAGTAGTTAACCATAGATTTGTTATGTTGGTTATGTTACTGTCCCTTTAAATGAGGTTGACGAATATTGATACGCTCTGCCTCCGCACGCAGAGAGCGCAACAGGTGGCTTTCTCTCGTCGCACATTTTTTTCTTCCTCCGTCATCGGCGCGTTTCAGTCCATCAGAGTTTTTGGAGTGAAAACAAATTCACTGTTGATTAAAGTTCGTGAGTTGAGATTTCACCCTGAACCACAAGAGTTGGCTGAGGAGCTGCTACTTCATATGGAGATACTTAGGACTTTGAACATTTGATATTCTGGTGAGTTAATGGTTGTAGCTGTTAGCTTAACATGTTAACTACCTTTTTTTCCTCTCTCTTTTGTTTTCTTTTATTATACATTTACAAAAAAAATGTTTCAATGTTCAAAATAAACAAACAAAACATACAAACAAACTACCTTAGCAATGAATGCACACAGAGTCTAAATCTATTTTTTATCTGTTTGCATTCATCAAGGCCAATACACCCCAGTGACAGGGAGCTGGTGAAGCAACACCTCAGAGAGCTACCGAAAGGTGTCTCATCTTGCAACCAAATATGGTTCTTCACAGCAGCTGTGTGACCAAAGGAAAGCTCATCAACAGCAAAGACCTCTGGGATGGAATGCAGTTTGTCGGCAATATGCCATTTCCATTCCTCAGGAATAGGTGAATCATGAAGGTTGAATGCAACCTTCTTACTGTGTAACTCAGAAGGAGTGGGCACAGACTGATTGGCGTTCAGGAACATGACACTCTGAGCAGCTGATACTTCGCCAATGACACACTTTGGGGGCAGAGTGACACTGTGGTCTGTCATGTTTTTGACAATGACAGGGATCTTGTTTGAGGCCTTACAATGGATGTTCATTAGAGCACTTTAAGAAATAACCCACCAGGGAGGGGAGAAGACTCACATGGCTCAAGAATGAAGTGGGCGTGTGGATTGGATCTCCCTACTGTAACATCCCTCAAGACACATATTTTGCACCCTGCTGGAACGGTGATGGAGTTTCTCCCATGCAAGTTCACAGGCGAAGCTTTAACTTCACTTTCATGCATCCGAGCAACATGCTGGAGAAATAATGCAAAGCTGTACGACCTCTTAAAAAATGTCAGCCCATCACGGTCTACTCCACACTGGTAGAGCTGGAGCAAAACATTTGTGCCAACCAGCACTGGAATCTCACTGTTAAAGTGACACTCTGGGACTGGAGCACTCAACTGTTCCTCTGCACCAGTCACACTGCCAGGCAAAGTCAGGAGAAGTTCAACATAGCCAAGATAGGGCACAGGTTGACCCCCAGCCCTTTCGACCTCAAGCAGATGATTAGATGGGTTGAATGGGAAGGGATGCCAAATATGTAGAATGGAAAGTCTCCGAAATAGCGGTGACTTGGGATCCAGTATCGAGAATGGATTCACATCTTATGTCTCCCACAGAGACTTTAGGGATGCAGCGGGGGCCTACAAGTCCAAGAGGAAGGGTGTGACTGAGCCCATAGCGGCCATCAGGGGCTTTGGCTTATCTCCTCTTTCACATCATGGGTCATTGTTTTGGGACTTTTTTTTTCACCCTTTTTTCCTCCCCAATTGCACAATATATCGAAATTGTACCTTCATCGCGAAATCAACATGCACCATATTGCTTGAACTGCGATAAATAGTATAGACACATGCCATGCATCACACTCTGCATACTACTTAGGAGTTTGTGTTGACTTCTGGAAAAAAGGCGGTAGTGTCACTTGGCCGATTCCACCTCAGTAACAATAAAATATAATGTAAAAAATAAAATTCTAACATTAGTTAATCACTCTGCAAAACTGGTAAGACATCAGTTTTAAATTGAGACTGTTATGTAATCATTTATAATATAAACTCCCAGTAGCTGCTTTCACTAGGCCTAGATGTTCTGTTGAAGTGATGAAGAAACTGTATTGCCAATATAGCGGCTGTAGCCAGATGCGTTTTTTTTTCTTTCTATAAAACCATGTTGCTGGAATGGAAATAATGCATTTCATTTTTTTATTCAGTGTGCATAGGCTGTTCATTGTCTGGGGTCTGTTAGCAGCAAACCTAAAGCAGAAAGACATTGAAACTGTATACTTAAATATTTGTTTATTTATCGCAAGTCATATCGTCATCGCGATATTCAACAATGTTATCGTGTATCACATTTTTTCCCAATATTGTGCAGCCCTAGTCTGTAGGACCCCAACCAAGCTGGAGGTAACACGGGGATTGGATCCAGCGATCTCCGTGTTGGTAGACAACGAAATAGACTGCTACGCTACCCGGACATCCCGGGGACTTTTCTGATTGACGTCCCCAGCTCCTGGTTTTCCCGTGGCAGGAGCTGCTAGAACTTTAAAGATAGTTTGTTGGCTTCCTGTTGGGCCCTGAATCTTTCACATTTGTCTCGAAGCTCTGTATTCTTTCTCCGGACAAGGACCTGATTAGGTTCATTAGTGCACTTAGCTGCAATGTGGCCACTTTCCTCACACTTAAAGCAAAACCATAGTCTGGGAAAAGTAGAGGTTCAGGACGTCAACTCAGGATTTGTGACATGGGCTGCCAAACTGTCACTCTTCAAGGATGTTTCCTGCCTTGTTGAGCTGCTGAGGGTCTCTTCAAGTTTCAATTCCTTTCTCTCTTTCCATATTAGTTGTGCTACTTGTTTCCAGAGTTCAGCAACCTCTCAAGTTTTGAACTTGCATCATGCTTTCTAAAAGCCATGGTAGCCGGTTCCTCTTCAAACACTGGTATGCTCAAGACTGAATGAGCATGTGCCGCAGCCCTTGTGCTTCCTAAATGCTTTTTCATTAAGTCAATTTTTGCTGCTCGTCAGTCATCCTCTGTTCTCAGAAGGAACAGTCGTTCAAGGAAAGATGGTGGCTTTTTTTTCTGGTGTTCCAAGTCGAAGTCCAATGAGTAAGCTCTGGCCCAAGCACCCCCTGCAGAATTGCTTGTTGGACTCCTTAGCGGGGACTCCCCCTCTAGAGATAGCTTTAGTAAGGAGAGTTTGAAGTCAGTTAAGATAAGCAGAGGACTTCTCTTCAGAATTTTGGCTTGAACCCAGGACTGTCACAAATAGCTCCTCGCTATCCTCCACCACTCTGAATGCAGATTCAACCTGAGTGAGGTACGCACTAGGAGGTGCATTGGTACAAAGTGGCTTGACAATATCAGCAGCTGGGCTGAGCAGGCTGTCTAAAATCCTCCTCACTTTTTGAGTGTCAGACAATGAAGCACCATTGAGGAGAAGGTCGATCTGGGTCCACCAGGCGTCATAATCCACTTCGCTATTTGGCTTTGGCAGCCACCCTGAAAAAGTTCTGACCCTGCTCTGGCTATAGCTGGATGGGTTCGCGTCATTACGAATGGAATGTTCAACAGTGACTTTCTGAATTTGGGGCGGGTTTACTGTAAGATGAGTTCGACTTATGGAAGCACTGGAGGGAAGAGTGTTAGGAATTGAATTGGCTGGTTGTGGCTGCAGAATTTCTGACTGACTTCTGTCAGGGATTCTGTTCTCACTGCTAGGTTCGGGAAGCATGCTGATCAGAAGGCAGGAGGCAAGTATCAGGACTCTGTGGGGGGCCCAGGTCAGACTGAGCATTTTGCACCTCACTCAGAAGCATACCCTAAAAGTTGGCTTTACTATTGCCAGCAAGAGTACTCGGTTCAGCCAAACATCTTTGAATCAATTCCCTGCCAAGCTCCTCTTGACAGATCTCAGTCGTCACATGCCAGGTTCAGGGCTTGGCAGGTTGCCTAGGCTTGCAAGATCAAGTCTTGAAATTGCTCGCTCTGATAAGTATTGTATTAGGGTCCGACCTGTTAGTTGATCTGACTCATTAGGGATCCTCACTATTTTAGCAATGTTCCCATTAACTTAAAAGAAGTCAGTTATTTCCTTATCAGCATAAGCTTCATCTATTCCTGTTATGTGAAGGCAACTAAGCCCATGAACATCAAACTTGATGCAAATATCCTTTTTTTCTGTACGTATGTATAAAAGTCTGTATATGCCTTTTCTTAACAGTAATTTACACAAGCATACAAAACCTAAGTTCTGTTCAATATGTGTTTTTGAGTTATGTACTTTTCTCTAAGCATGCATTGGGGTGGAATCTAATTTAATTTGCACCAATCTCCTGGCTGGCTTGCCACTTCTGTAACCCCCTAGACCTGTCACTTTAAAGATAGTGTAGAGTATCTAAGTAGGAAGCAGAGGTTCGTCTCTACAATCTAGATTCGATGAGGAGATTGGCTGTAACTTACTTGTCTGCCTGTTAAAGTAGACATGAAATATCCACCCCAAATAACACACACAACCAATGGGTTATGTAAAAAGGAACTATATTATTGCCAATGAAAAAAATAAAAAGGTCACAGTATCGCTCAATATTTTAAAATTGACATATCTCTCCACACACAATGTATTTTTTTCCCTGTTGATCCACCACTGGCAAAAAAACATAATTGGTGGATCACAAAAAAACAAAAACAGATCTCAGAAAGGTTTCAAGAGTTCAACTAATAGAATACAAAAATATGCAAAAGACTAAAATTAAGGGAAAATAAAATAAAACGAGTGCACTCAAAAGTCCTACCACCCTATTTTGTAATGAATGTCCCACAAGATGCCCCAGGTGATGATTGTGATGTTGGTGGAATGACAGCCAATGAGATGGTGGACAGACGACAACTTGAGGTCCAACTGAAGAGCTCCACAAAAAAAAAAACCCAGCCTACACGCAGGACAGTTACTCATCACAAGTCCATAATAAAGGTCCATTGAGATCTACATTAATATAGCTCCTGCTCTACCATGTCTTCTCTTGTTTTGTCATTAATTTTCATTAACTCAGAACTGTACATGATAATGCAATCCACAGTATACCACAAAGTACATGAATCCAACATAAACACCGCAAAAATAGAAACCATCTAATCATTTTACAGTTCAAACTAGAGATGTTCCGATACCATTTTTTCCGTCCCGATATCGACTCCGATGCCTGAACTTGCATATCTGCCGATACCGAGTACCAATCCAATACCAGTGCATTATATAGATAGATATAGATATACACATATAATAGAGATGATAAAATAATCCTGTATTATTTTGCTAATTTGTTGAGCACTTTCCCTACCATTGAGTGTTTCTTTTAACAAAGTTTATATTTTTTTTTTCCAAAACCGTCAATGGTGTTGATAGAACTACTCAACTAATGAGGAGCGGAATATCCATACAGATGCAGGAAAAAAAACTTTTAATACATAGCAGTACAAGTCTGTTTCGTTTTCGTTTGTGTCACACTCATCAGCTGAGTGCGCATATACACTCACCGGCCACTTTATTAGGCACACCTGTCCAACTGCTCGTTAACGCAAATTTCTAATCAGCCAATCACATGGCAGCAACTCAATGCATTTAGGCATGTAGACATGGTCAAGACGATCTGCTGCAGTTCAAACCGAGCATCAGAATGGGGAAGAAAGGTGATTTAAGTGACTTTGAACGTGGCATGGTTGTTGGTGCCAGACGGGCTGGTCTGAGAAACTGCTGATCTACTGGGATTTTCACGCACAACCATCTCTAGGGTTTACAGAGAATGGTCCGAAAAAGAGAAAATATCCAGTGAGCGGCAGTTCTGTGGGCGAAAATGCCTTGTTGGTGCCAGAGGTCAGAAGAGAATGGCCAGACTGGTTCGAGCTGATAGAAAGGCAACAGTAACTCAAATAACCACTCATTACAACCGAGGTATGCAGAAGAGCATCTCTGAACGCACAACACGTCGAACCTTGAGGCAGATGGGCTACAGCAGCAGAAGACCACACCGGGTGCTACTCCTGTCAGCTAAGAACAGGAAACTGAGGCTACAATTCGCACAGGCTCACCAAAATTGGACAATAGAAGATTGGAAAAAAGTTGCCTGGTCTGACGAGTCTCGATTTCTGCTGCGACATTCGGATGGTAGGGTCAGAATTTGGCGTCAACAACATGAAAGCATGGATCCATCCTACCTTGTATCAACGGTTCTGGCTGGTGGTGGTGGTGTAATGGTGTGGGGAATATTTTCTTGGCACACTTTGGGCCCCTTAGTACCAATTGAGCATCGTGTCAACGCCACAGCCTACCTGAGTATTGTTGCTGACCATGTCCATCCCTTTATGACCACAGTGTTCCCATCTTCTGATGACTACTTCCAGCAGGATAACGCGCCATGTCATAAAGCTCGAATCATCTCAGACTGGTTTCTTGAACATGACAATGAGTTCACTGTACTCAAATGGCCTCCACAGTCACCAGATCTCAATCCAATAGAGCACCTTTGAGATGTGGTGGACCGGGAGATTCGCATCATGGATGTGCAGCTGACAAATCTGCAGCAACTGCGTGATGCTATCATGTCAATATGGACCAAACTCTCTGAGGAATGTTTCCAGTACCTTGTTGAATCTATGCCACGACGGATTAAGGCAGTTCTGAAGGCAAAAGGGGGTCCAACCCGGTACTAGCAAGGTGTACCTAATAAAGTGGCCAGTGAGTGTGTGTATGTATATATATATATATATATATATATACACTCACCGGCCACTTTATTAGGCACACCCGTCCAACTGCTCGTTAACGCAAATTTCTAATCAGCCAATCACATGGCAGCAACTCAATGCATTTAGGCATGTAGACATGGTCAAGACGATCTGCTGCAGTTCAAACCGAGCATCAGAATGGGGAAGAAAGGTGATTTAAGTGACTTTGAACGTGGCATGGTTGTTGGTGCCAGACGGGCTGATCTGATTATTTCAGAAACTGCTGATCTACTGGGATTTTCACGCACAACCATCTCTAGGGTTTACAGAGAATGGTCCGAAAAAGAGAAAATATCCAGTGAGCGGCAGCTCTGTGGGCGAAAATGCCTTGTTGATGCCAGAGGTCAGAGGAGAATGGCCAGACTGGTTCGAGCTGATAGAAAGGCAACAGTAACTCAAATAACCACTCATTACAACCGAGGTGTGCAGAAGAGCATCTCTGAACGCACAACACGTCGAACCTTGAGGCAGATGGGCTACAGCAGCAGAAGACCACACCGGGTGCCACTCCTGTCAGCTAAGAACAGGAAACCGAGGCCACAATTCGCACAGGCTCACCAAAATTGGACAATAGAAGATTGGAAAAACCTTGCCTGGTCTGATGAGTCTCGATTTCTGCTGCGACATTCGGATGGTAGGGTCAGAATTTGGCGTCAACAACATGAAAGCATGGATCCATCCTGCCTTGTATCAATGGTTCAGGCTGGTGGTGGTGGTGTAATGGTGTGGGGGATATTTTCTTGGCACACTTTGGGCCCCTTAGTACCAATTGAGCATCGTGTCAACGCCACAGCCTACCTGAGTATTGTTGCTGAGAATGTCCATCCCTTTATGACCACAGTGTTCCCATCTTCTGATGGCTACTTCCAGCAGGATAATGCGCCATGTCATAAAGCTCGAATCATCTCAGACTGGTTTCTTGAACATGACAATGAGTTCACTGTACTCAAATGGCCTCCACAGTCACCAGATCTCAATCCAATAGAGCACCTTGGGGATGTGGTGGACCGGGAGATTCGCGTCATGGATGTGCAGCCGACAAATCTGCAGCAACTGCGTGATGCTATCATGTCAGTATGGACCAAACTCTCTGAGGAATGTTTTCAGTACCTTGATCAAGCTATGCCACGAAGGATTAAGGCAGTTCTGAAGGCAAAAGGGGGTCCAACCCGGTACTAGCAAGGTGTACCTAATAAAGTGGCCAGTGAGTGTATATATATATATATATACACTACCGTTCAAAAGTTTGGGATCACCCAAACAATTTTGTGTTTTCCATGAAAAGTCACACTTATTCACCACCATATGTTGTGAAATGAATAGAAAATAGAGTCAAGACATTGACAAGGTTAGAAATAATGATTTGTATTTGAAATAAGATTTTTTTTACATCAAACTTTGCTTTCGTCAAAGAATCCTCCATTTGCAGCAATTACAGCATTGCAGACCTTTGGCATTCTAGCTGTTAATTTGTTGAGGTAATCTGGAGAAATTGCACCCCACGCTTCCAGAAGCAGCTCCCACAAGTTGGATTGGTTGGATGGGCACTTCTTTGAGCAGATTGAGTTTCTGGAGCATCACATTTGTGGGGTCAATTAAACGCTCAAAATGGCCAGAAAAAGAGAACTTTCATCTGAAACTCGACAGTCTATTCTTGTTCTTAGAAATGAAGGCTATTCCATGCGAGAAATTGCTAAGAAATTGAAGATTTCCTACACCGGTGTGTACTACTCCCTTCAGAGGACAGCACAAACAGTCTCTAACCAGAGTAGAAAAAGAAGTGGGAGGCCGCGTTGCACAACTGAGCAAGAAGATAAGTACATTAGAGTCTCTAGTTTGAGAAACAGACGCCTCACAGGTCCCCAACTGGCATCTTCATTAAATAGTACCTGTTAGAGCCTGTTTGTGCTGTCCTCTGAAGGGAGTAGTACACACCGGTGCAGGAAATCTTCAATTTCTTAGCAATTTCTCGCATGGAATAGCCTTCATTTCTAAGAACAAGAATAGACTGTCGAGTTTCAGATGAAAGTTCTCTTTTTCTGGCCATTTTGAGCGTTTAATTGACCCCACAAATGTGATGCTCCAGAAACTCAATCTGCTCAAAGAAGTGCCCATCCAACCAATCCAACTTGTGGGAGCTGCTTCTGGAAGCGTGGGGTGCAATTTCTCCAGATTACCGCAACAAATTAACAGCTAGAATGCCAAAGGTCTGCAATGCTGTAATTGCTGCAAATGGAGGATTCTTTGACGAAAGCAAAGTTTGATGTAAAAAAAATCTTATTTCAAATACAAATCATTATTTCTAACCTTGTCAATGTCTTGACTCTATTTTCTATTCATTTCACAACATATGGTGGTGAATAAGTGTGACTTTTCATGGAAAACACAAAATTGTTTGGGTGATCCCAAACTTTTGAATGGTAGTGTATATATATATATATATGTGAGTGTGTGTGTGTATATGTATGTATGTATCCATCCATCCATTATCCAAACCGCTTATCCTGCTCTCAGGGTCACAGGGATGCTGGAGCCTACCTCACCAGTCACTGGGCGGCAGGTGGGGAGACACCCTAGACTGGCCACCAGGCCATCACACAGGGCCCCCCCACACACACCCACCCACCCACACACACAAGTTCATACCTATGGAGAATTTAGTATTGCCGATTCACCTGACCTATATGTCTTTGGACTGTGGGAGGAAACGAAGCTCCCAGAGGAAACCCATGCAGACACGGGAAGAACATGCAAACTACACACAGAGGAAGACCCAGGATGACCCCCAAGGATGGACTACCCCGGGACTCGAACCCAGGACCTTCCTGCTGTGAGGCGACCGTGCTAACCACTGCGCCACCGTGCCTATATATACACACACACACACACACACACACACACACACACACACACACACAGTGCTGTTTGAAAGTTTGTGAACCCTCCATACAGGGTCACTGTTTTTGTAAAAAACATTAAAATAAGCTTATTACACATACATCCAAATCCCAATTTGTAAAGCACACCTTCCAAATAATGGACACACACACAAAAAGCGATATATTTTCATTATTTAATTCAACAAAGGTAGTTTATTTCACAAAAACTGAAAATTTAACATGTGCAAAAATATGTGAACCCTTGTATTAGTAGCTTGTGGCTCCTCCTTTTGCAGCCATTACTTCAACCAAACGTCTTCTGTAACCACTAACCAGTCTCTCGCATCTGCTTATGGGGCTTTTTGCCCACTCCTCCTTGCAGAACTCAGCCACTTGAGAGGTTGGAGGGACATCTGGTATGTGCCAACTTCTTCAGGTCTTGCCACAACATTTCAATTGGATTAAGGTCCGGACTTTGACTGGGCCAATCCAGAGTACGAATCCTCTTTCTCTGAAGCCATTCCTTTGTAGTTTTGCTGGAATGCTTTGGGTCATTGTCTTGTTGCACAATCCATTTTCGTCCCAGCTTCAACTCCCTGACTGATGGCAGGAGATTCTGGTCAAGAATTTGTTGATATGCCGGAGAATTCATGGTTCCTTGGATAATATGGAGTCGTCCAGGTCCAGAAGCAGAAAAGCAGCCCCAGACCTTCACATTTGCACCACCATGCTTCACTGTTGGGAGGAGGTTCTTTTCTTCATATGCAGTGTTGGCTTTTCTCCAAACATGTTGGTTTTGATTGTGACCAAATAATTCTATTTTGGACTCATCTGTCCAGAGAATGGACTTCCAGAAGGCCTCTGGTTTGTCCAAGTGCTCTCTGGCAAGGTTGAAATGGGCAGCTTTGTTCTTTTTTGAGAGCAGAGGCTTCCTTCTAGCAACCCTCCCATGAATGTCATGGCTATTCAATTTTCATCTGATTGTAGACGCATGCACATTTGTCCCAGATGCTATCAGAGAGGTCTGCAACTCTCTAGCGGTGATGTGTGGGTTGGCCTTTACCTGATTTATTATTTTTCTGGTGCTTCTGGGTGATAGTTTTGATGGGCGTCCACTTCTAGGCAGAGTTGCTGTCATGTTGACGGCCGTCCATTTGTAAATTATATGTCTTACAGTGGATGGATGGAGCTGGAATCTTTTGGAGATGGTCTTATAGCCCTCCCCAGACTGATGGGCTGTCACTACCCTCTTCTTCATGTCCTCGGATATCACCTTTGCTCTCGGCATTGTTGATTTGTATGGGACCACAGTGGTTTGGTTGGTTTCCTCTCTCTTTTAATTCGTGTAGGCCAAACCCTTTCCCAAGGATGTCTCATTTCATTGGTCTGCTTAAATGATTAATTAAGCACCCCAATGTGTTTCACCCAACTCTGTTACCTGCTTGACTTAACCAATGCAGCTGGGGGGGTCACTTACTTTTGCACATAGCCTAATTCCATGTTTCATGTAGTTTTTGGGCTACTAAAACAAGTCCCACTAAACAAGTAGATGCAATTGATAAACATATATCTGACATTTCATATATAAAAACTGGTGATGATAAAATAAGAAAATCATGGTAAAACAACAGAAACATCTAAACAGCTCAAGGGGTTCACATACTTTCAAGCAGCACTGTATATATACATACGCACACACACACACACACACACACACACACACACACACACACACACACAAACGTGTATGTATGTATATATATATATATATATATATATATATATATATATATATATATATAAATTTTAACAGCTGTATACTACTAACCTTGTATGAACGTGATGATTGCTATCAGCTGCATGTCCTGGTTCAGGTTAAACCCTTTGTGAAACATGAACAAATACTGAGAATGAATGCCATAGAACTTACTTTTGTTATTTAGTCTGACTCATAACTGAAAAAGAGAACAAATAAATAAATCTAGGAATAAATAACAATTCCTTTAACACTAGAATGAGCTCGACCTTGGAGCCTCCCCCAGAAATTTTTTTTTGATAAACAAGCTCAATTTTGATGCTTTTTTATACACTCTGGCACCTTATTTACATTCAAAGTACATAGCTTAATCATTAAAAAAATTGAAATGTGTACCGCGCAAAAACTGTTGTTTACTCTCCAAATTACGAATTGTGATGTTAATAATATTAGTAGTTGTTAGTAATTTGTATTAGTATTGAGTAGAAGCAGAATACTTCACAACTGTCATCATTAAACAGTTATTGACATGCTACAGTACCAGGCTAGAGGAAAAAGGTTAAATGTATTTATGTTAACATTAGTTTATTGGAATATTAAATATTCTTTCACTCACTCGCGCGCGCGCGCGCACGCACACAGTTAGTTTAGAGACCTGCGTTTATTTATGTTACGAAGACTATCGGACATTCGCACACATTACGGTTTTTTTTTTTTTGTGCCGGGCTTCACATAGAGGCTTACATTTAAAATTACATTCAGGGCTACACTCAAAACGGCAAAATGACCAGGTGACGCCGATGGCTGAAATCGATCGCTTCTACTCCGGTAGACTCCCAACGATATAAAACGTGCTGTCCCACCTCGTCGCCACGTCTTGGTGCAGACATTTGCTGGGCATTTGGAAAACTTCCTGGATATCCTCCTGGCGTGTCGTAGCCAGTGGCGAGAGTTTAAACTGCCCAATTAGCTTTCTAGCATTTGCCAGCGCATCGCTCACACTTCGCTGTGATAGTAGCCCACAAAGGGCTATAGTAGCTAATCATTTCCGTGATATCGGATAGGTGCACCGACTCGGGTACTCGCCGATACCAGATCCAGCATTTTAGACAGTATCGGAGGCATTTCCGATACTGGTATCGGTATCGGAACTCTAGTTCAAACACCTAGCTGCTGAAGCGCAGCACTTTACAGCACTTTAGCTGCATACGTCTCATTGGCACACAACACAATTACCACATATTCATGAACTAATTTTATCCTCTTCAAGATTATCCCGACTGTTTTTTTTATAAAAGTACAGATTCTAAATCTATTTTTTAATCTGTGTACATTCACTGCTAATGTAGTTAACATGCTAAGCTAACAGCTACAACCATTAACTCACCGGAATATCAAATGTTCAGAGTCGTACGTATCTCCATATGAAACCTCAGCTCACGAACTTTAATCAACCGTGAATTTGTTTTCGCTCCAACTACGTTTTATACCGACGACAGAGAGGGGGGGGTGCGACGCCTGTCGCGTTATTATGAAACCCACTGCTTTTCTGGGCACTTTGTCTCTGATTGGCCAGTACTCGTACCCGTTTTCCGCGAACTCTGCTTCTGATTGGCGAGTACACGTCGCCTCCGTTGGTTAGGTTGGGGTTAGGGATAGGGTTAGCCAATCAAAGGTAGAGTAGGGGCGGGTCTTCCTTGTCTTGCCCAGAAAAGCAGTGGGATCCATAATAACGCACGAGAGCTACCCGTCGCGCTCTCTGCGTGAGGAGGCGGAGCATATCAATACACATCAACCTCACCTAAAGGGATGGTAACATAACCGACATAAACCTTTGGTTAATTACCCTGGTTACATATTCCAAGGGAAATTATAAGTGGTAACGCAACTCCGAATGTCTTGATGCATGCTCAATAATCCATTTTACAACGCTGTGATTGCAACTATTCCCCAATCTGTGAATAATACACATGACCATTGTAACTCTAGTTAATGGTCATGGTGTTAAAAGATTAGACTAATACTTTACGTCTATCTCTGCGCAGATGAAGTGGATTATTAAACCGTTATAAAGAATCGTACTGACTACCGAACTTCTGCTGGAGGGAAAAAATGCAGCCTTCGTTTATTCGGTCGTTTTGGGAGAAGAAAATGAACAGCGTCTCAGTGACGTAATCAATCCGCGCATGCAAGCGCAACACCGCCCACTTGGGGACAAACAAAGTCGTAAACAAAATAATACTACACAGTAACACATAGTCATACAAATACACTGGTGTCATATCTCAACACTCCCACTTATGAATCATGAGCTTACTATATACCTTTTCATATTCATAGAAGAAAAAAAAACTTGGTATAACCCATACCACTCACATTTCACACACCAAACATTGCCTTAGCAAATGTCTTCAGTTTTACCTTGGATGCGGGCTTCGTCATTACATCCATCTGGTGTAAAATCAAGTCATATTGAGCCGCCTTCTGTAGAAGCACTAGAACACTTGTTAGGTTGGCTGTCAGCAAAAACGTCTCCCCATAATCCACCCCAGCTCTCTGGCTATATCCCTTTGCTACAAATCTAGCCTTGTACTTGTCATGTTCGTCTATATCTGTCTTTACACCCACCTTCCTCCCACTGTTTTCTTGCCCTCTGGCAATTTCGTAAGGGTGAATGTTTTGTTGTCTCTTAGAGACTCCATTTCCTCGTCCATTGCCCTGGACCACTTTTCTGATTCTGGAGATTCCATGGCCTCTTTAAAGGTCAGAGGGACACCGCACACTGCCCTGTATGCATAATCTATAGTAGTGAGTGAGCTGTCATCACTGTCGCCCTGACTATAGTCAATCAGGTATCTCGGAGGGTTGCGTTCCCTTTGGGGGTACCTCCCACTGGCTGAGGCTTGTGACGTCACCCTTGGGTGCTCCTCGTCATCATCCTCGGGTGCTGACTGTGTACCGTCAGTCTGTACTCTAGGCTGAGTTGCAGCTGTCTCAACAGACTTTCTCTCTCTTACCCAGTCTTCTGGGTGCAGACCTGGTGTCTGAGTCTCATTTTCACTAGTTGTCTTGTGTACAAATTTAACTAGTCTGTGTTTCTGTACTTTCTCTTGGTCAGGGTAGTAGACTAGGTAGGCCGGGCTGTTCTTGTCGTGTCCTACAAAACGCCCCCTCTCACATCTAGAATCTAACTTTCCCTTGTCCTGCTGGTAAGCATAGCATTCTGTCCCGAACTTTTGCATTCTAGCCATGTTGCACTTTTTTCCTGTCATTGCCGTGTATGGCGTAGTGCCTGTGTGCTTGTTGAAGCATCTATTTCTGGTGTGGGCTGCCTCCTGTACAGCATAATGCCAGAGGCTCTTTGGTAGACCACTGTCTATTAGCATACACCTTGCCATCTCGAATAGCGTGCGTCCTTCTCTCTCTGCAACGCCATTTTGATGGGGAGAGTATGGGCAGGACGTCTCATGTCTTATTTTGTTCCGTCTCAACAGG
This sequence comes from Lampris incognitus, assembly GCF_029633865.1. Lineage (NCBI taxonomy): Eukaryota > Metazoa > Chordata > Actinopteri > Lampriformes > Lampridae > Lampris > Lampris incognitus. The sequence goes on from NC_079224.1 coordinate 27,987,076, forward strand.
GTTTGAAACTCCTTGCCTGTAAACTCAGTTCCATTATCCGACCTTATGCATTTCACTGTCCCATAGGGAGCTACATCTGCCAGAAAGTTCTCGGTCCCTTGCACTGTGTCACTCTTTGTTTTTTGTGTTGCACTGCTGTGGGCTGGGGGAAACGATTTTCATTTTTCATTGAAGTGTTCCTAATTCCTAATAAGGGCGGGGATAACTGCAGTCAGTTTCGACTGAAGAGGTCACTTAGATGAGTGATGAAATCATTCTTCTTTCAGCTTGTCCCCTTACCTGTTTTTCAGGGGTCACCACAGCAGATTGTACAGTTTTCATCGGGACCCTGCGAGGGCACAGTACCAGTGGCGGCCGTTGTTAACCCGGGCCTCAGCCAATCCCGTATGGAGCCTCGGTTGATCCGGTATGGTTTTGTCAATCCACAAAATGATTTGGCAAAATTATACACTGGATGTCCTTCCTGACCCAACTGGACGGGGGCACAGGTCAAGCGCTGGATGCCATTCCAGTGTTCATGGACTTGTAACCATGCCTGTCGCTATAATGAGTGATGAAATGTTTCTCCCAATAAATGACTAATGTAGAGGCCTGCTTGGCTGCTGTGAAAAATTGGATGTCACTAAACTTTCTGCTTTTAAGTTCAGATAAAATCACGATGCTGGTCATTGGCCCTCCTAGACAAAGACACCAATTTGATCAAGTAACGATAACAATCGACAACTCTGGGATTTCACAAAGTGTGGCAGCCAAAAATCTTGGTGTTACGTTTGATCCCAGCCTTTCCTTTGATAAATACATTAAAGAAATCACCAAGACTGCCTTTTTTCACCTGTGTAACATAGCTAAAATTGGGTCTTTTTTGTCCATGGCTGACGCAGAGACTCTAATACATGCATTTGTTTCATCCAGACTTGATTACTGTAATGTTCTGTTTTCAGGTCTGCCACTTTCTTGTACGAAAAGTCTTCAGATGGTTCAGAATGCTGCTGCTAGAATCTTAACTAAAACTAGAAAATTGGCTTCATCGACTTTATTACTTCATTGGCTTCCTATCCATGTTAGATCAAAATTCAAGGTGCTTCTGCTGACTTATAAAATCCTAAATGGCCCCGTCACACTTGTCTGATCTCGTTAAACCGCACATTCTATCTCGAGCTCTTCACTCTCAAAATACAGGGCTCCTGTGTGTACCCAAAGTTAAAAGGCACCCCTTCTCATGTCCCTACACTGGCTCCCAGTAGCTGCTCGCATCCAGTTTAAGAATCTGATGCTAGCCTACAGGGCAGTGAAAGGAACAGTTCCTTCCGGTCTCCAGGCCATGGTCAAGCCCTACACCCCCGCCCGAACACTTCGCTCTGCCGCCTCGGGGCGCCTGGTTGCCCCATCGCTCAGAAGCCGCTGCTGCCGATCGACCGGGTCACGGCTCTTTTCTGTCCTGGCCCCACAGTGATGGAATGATCTCCCCACTGATGTCAGGACAGCGGAGTCGCTGCCCATCTTTCGGCCCAGGTTGAAAACTCACCTCTTTAAGAACTACTACCCTGTTACTTGCTCTTAGCACTTATTGTATTCACTCATTTAACAAAAAAAATCTCTTTCTTGCACTTTTACTTTAGCACTGGTTTTGCTCTTAGATCCTTGTTTAGATGCACGTATGACCGCTGATGACTAGTAGTTCTCTTGATTTCCTACGTTAAATGCACTTATTGTAAGTCGCTTTGGATAAAAGCGTCGGCTAAATGACTGTAATGTAATGTAAAAAGAAGTCAGCTGGTAGCAGGGCCTTTTCCTATCAGGCCCCGTTCTTGTGGAATAACCTGCCTGCTGCCATCAGAGAATCAGAGTCTGTTGAGTCCTTTAAATCCAAACTTAAAACTCATCTTTTTGCCTTAGCCTACAATTTGAGTGTTTCACAACCTGTACTGCATGGTGGGTCAGTCGCTGTCTCAATGAATTTACCAACCACTGTTCTGCCGACGAGATTATAGAGTATACATTATTGACTATTGCAAACTGTTCTCTCACGTGTCTTTTCTCTCTCGCTGACTGATGTCTTCTCCTTTCTCTTCTTTTGTGTGTGAATGGTGTGATGTGAATCTCCCTTGTGTGCACGTGCAGTCGGTTCTCCTCCCAGGTCTCCGTGGTGACGATGGCCGCTACCTAGACACTGCTTGCCATCCCCCCATCACATTTTCTTTTTTATATCTTATAAATCCATGTAATTTTGTTATCCTGTTTCAATGTTATATCCTTCACTCACTAAGACGTGTGACATTTTTTTTTTATATGGTTATGGTGGTCACATGGCTTGGGTCCTGGGCTGTTCCGGTGGCATCTGGACACTGCTTGGCATCCTGCTCATCATATTCATAAATTTTATAATACCATTATAATTCTGTTAGCCTCTTTCAGTGTTGTATTCTGTTAATTGTGTAAACACAACATCCATTGCACGTTGTCCGTCTTGGGCTCAAGCATGATCTTTCTCTCTCCCCTGTTGCTCTCCCTGAGGTTTCTTCCTATTTGTTTTCTTCCTGTTAAAAGTTTTTTTGGGGGGGGGGTTTTTCTAGGGAGTTGTTCCTTATCCGATGCGAGGGTCTAAGGACAGGATGTTGTGTTGCTGTAAAGCCCCTTGAGGCAAATTTGTAATTTGAGATACTGGCCTATACAAATAAAATTGACTTGTCTTAAACATTGTGTCCAGATGAACTGATTCAACTTTCTGGACAGTTCACATGGGTTTCTAGGGGAGGAAAACTGAATTTGCACCATGGTGGCAAATTGACAACATTGGGAGCTGCATTTCTCCTACGTCTGGTAAACTCTGGATATGTTCACAGCCACGGCAAATAAGCAGAAAACAGGGTTAAAATCTGGAGGAATCATTAGTGCTAACCCTGCCAAGCAAAGTGTGTCAACAATACTACAACACCTTTCAAAGCACAATATCTTCACCTAGTATGGCGGAAGGAGGGGAAAATCTCTGAGCGATGAATTAAACATAAGACAAGTTAGAAATAATGTCTTAGTAGTAACAGAGGAAACATGAATAATGTATTTATAAATGGATCTATTTTAACCACTTTTGTTTGTTCCCAGAAGGAGCAGCTCAGGTATGGAGGCAGGCAGCAGCCTGGGTGGGGTTGATAGCTGCAGTTTAATCTCACCACCATGCAGGAACAGAGATTTCACAAAGCCTACCTATCCCTACAGGATTAAAAAAGAAAAAAAAGAAAAGCTTAATGGATGATATAACAGCAGTATGTGACAGAGCAGAGCCAAACTCGTACATCTTGATTGTCTCATAGTATTATGTCTGTGTCAACAGGAAGAAGCTCACTTTTGTGTTTTATGATAAAAACAGGATTATAACGTGAGTCTCTGCTGTGACATGCAGCAAACCAAGTTCTGCCTTGCTATTCTGTAATATTCTGTAATAGAAGTTAGCAGAGCTGCCACGTAAGTTATGAGCATTTTAACGCTGGTCTGCGACAAAACAGAACCTGACCAAACCTCCTGAATGTCAATAGGGCTACATATTGGCTTCACCTCGAAATATCAACCTGTTATCTTGTTTGATACAGTCAAAATTTATATTAGCAGTCTGTTTTCTACACAGCACAATCACGCTTGTGAGAAAACAGCAGCACTGGCACAAGGATTGACTATGTGTCATGAGCAGAAGCTATCAAATATGATGCTAAGTAATCCAAAGGAGTTGAATCAAGTGCAATATATATATATATCACGGATATATACCAAGTCCAGTTGCACTTGATTCAACTCCTTTGGATAATCATGACCTGGATGAATGAGAACAGTCACAGACATGATGCTAAGTACCAGTTTCATCAATATAAACACCCACACCTTTGATTGTACATACTGGTCTCACAGGATAGCATAAGCCTGCTGTGTTGAGAGGAAATGGAAACAGTAAACCAATTCAAAATCAATCCAACACACCATGCACCGTCAGCATCAATGACAGAAGCATATCTATGTAAAGTATTGGGTAGGAAACCAAGCCGTTTAACGTTACAATCCAGCTTCAACATCAATATCATCGCTCACAATGGCTGACAGTGATTCTGAGTTTATAGATGTATCTGCAGTCATCATAAACACCGTACTACACAATGATGGGCTGTGAATTTGCACATACATGTAGGTCAGGTGAATCATCTGTACTAAATTGTCACTAGGTGTGAATGTGTGTGTGTGTGTGGGGGGGGGGGGGGGGCTGTGATGGCCTGGCGGCCTTTACAGGGTGTCTCCCCGCCTGCCGCCCAATGACTGCTGGGATAGGCTCCAGCATCCCTGCGACCCTGAGAGCAGGCTAAGCGGTTGGGATAATGGATGGATATATGCAAGGAATTTCACTCAGTGGGTCACTCTCAAGAAACACATAAGGAGTAATGTGGTACGATAAAGTTGAAAATCTAAGTTGACAAGGCAAAGGAGGGACATAAGTTAAAAGAAAAAAAACAGGTCTTGTCGGTACAGAGTACAAATGAAAAACTAACAAGCCACTGAATGCAAAACACGTTGGCAGCCATACTGATCTTGATATCCAGATTGCTGTTGTGTTTCAGATTCGCAATCACCACCCACCCTGTGAGTTTACACATGATCAGATTCATAATCATTATTGTATTCATCGCATACACTGTACCAAACATTGGACAGTCACATCTAATGTATGCACGAGTAACGGAAACCACGTAACTACCACACAGCTTCCCACATGTAACATTTCTAAATATATCTGTCTATACTTAAATCCCACCTCTCTATCCATATCTACACCTATACACAGTAACAACGGCCATCAGCCAGCCAGGCTGTGTGTTAAAGGTCCTCTGCTCCTCTGTATAATCGCTTGCTCTCTGTTCCTATAGCACATCAGTAATGCTGCTTATGGCCCAAGGTCAGTGCCCAGCGGTCACAGAGCTTGTGATGGATTACAAGTTTACAGAGCTTTGAACTCCATGAGACAGTGACAGATTTCAGCCCATCACAAAAACACTCTTTTCTCCACAGTCACAGGCGTTGACACGTCAGAGCCGCTGAATGAAAAATGTGCCCTGTGTTTTTCCTGTGTGGGGTGTTGTCATGTCGTAATCACAATCAGAAACAATTTAATTGTGATAATACAAACATGTAAAGGAATTTTATTTTGGTGGCATTATAGCAGAAATGCACTGACAATAGAGTTTCGCACATATGAAGAGTTAGGAGACACCAAGACACACAATGGAGTAAACTAATTATCCTTCTAAATATACGCATGTATTTTTTTACTATTCAGTACTTATGTTCGGAGGCTTACCTTTGGTGGGGACCCTCATCAGTTTTAGATTAAACACGCGAGCTAACAACCCCCATGCAATTAATAAAGCTCATCTCAAAGGCGTCAATGCATTCATGCAATGAGTGTCTTAAAGGTAAAATCTGCAACTGATGCACACAGTGACTGTCAGACTCACTTCTGCTGTGGTTTTGGTCAGACCTCGTTATACGTTGTTCATTTTTATTACTTGCGAATGAGACATCTGCCCAGTTTTGCATCACTTTCGATTACTTTTGAGGTTTTCCGATGTCTCCGTTTCTTAAACAAGTCCACAATGTTGACCCGATGGTGAGATATGTCATGTTTCTTGTTGTCGGTGGAGCGCTGCTGTTGTCGCAGTACTCCACACAGCCATGGCGGTGCATGCCATTACAGATTGTATCTCTAACATTTGCTGCCTGCGGATGAGGAAGACTTCAATGTGTGAGAATGATATTCCATTTCACTCACAGTTCATCGCTGTTTGTCTGACCTGTTTTAGATATTGAAGGCCCAGACCTGTAATTTCACTCATTCATAGTCATTCCATAACTTGATAATCAATCATTCAGCCTTGTTTCATCTGATAATACAGTTTATTTGTTTGTACTCCTCTTTACTGACAACTCAATCTTCCGTCCAGGCTTGTTGCATCTGAAAGACGTGGGAGATCTCTGGAGAGCTACCTTGAGAGGGAAACAGCAACCTGGTTTTGCTGTGGGCTTTTTAATACTCAGTCACAGTTTGCATGAGCACACCTACACAATAAAGGAGCTTGTTGTATCAACCTCCGCTGTGTCTCCTTGTTCCACGGCCTCGCTGTGGTTTGGGTTTGTTGTTTTCAGTGTGAATCTCAGAGGGTTTGAAACCAGGGTTGGCACAGCCCAGTTCTCCCCAGGGCCTCCGCAAGTCTAAAAAACAGCAAAATATGGAAAAAAAACACTGAAAAGAAAAATCAGAGCTGGAAGAAGATTGGCTTTCTAGAGAGTTCAGCAGCAGAAAACAGAAATAGTTTAAGTAATAGTACTTGTAGGTGGCATGGCCTTCTTGCCTCATAGCAAGAAAGTCTTGGGTTCAATTCCTGCTTGGGGTATTGTTGGCATTAGGGGATTTTGCATGTTCTCCCCAGGCCTGTCAGTGTGCAGCAGCTGTCTGTGTACTCTGCAGGTTCTCCCCCTTCTCAGCTGGGTTATCTCCCAATAAGGGGCCTTTCTTTATGGAGTTTGGATGACCCATCAGGCCCAAATGATGCAGAGGGGAGCAGCACAGCGCACAGGATCCACTCCTGGTGAGACGCAGGAGGAGCCCGGCCTAGAGACACCCCACAGAGCCCAGAACCTCCATGTGCTAAGCTCTCTGGTTCCCAGCAAGGTAGTTCAGCAGTCGCATCAAGTGGCCTCCAGCAAGCCAGCAAAGAGAGTGGCGCCAATTTGACGAGGACGCGGCCAGAATCATCACGTCAACAACAAAGGGAGATGCAGACAGACGATCCATCATTTCAGTTTTTAAAGCAGAAAGGTTTGGTGTTGAAGAGGGCAAGACTACCAGACCTGACTACACCATGAACCAAAGGGCAGACAAGACCCACCAACTGCGGCAAGAGCTTCAGACTCTGGCAAGGCAGTTCAAGGTAGCAATCAAGGAGAAACCACCATGGGCTGAGCTCCATTACATCATCAGGAAGAAGCTCATGACCCTGCGCAGAGCAAAATGGCACAGGAGACAGAAAAGAGAGAGAGCCAGGAAGCGTATTGTGTTTATAGCTGATCTATTTGGATTCACAAGGCAGCTGTTACCTCCAATGTGATCTCCCCATGCTCACATGGGTTTCCTCCAACATTAGAAAGAATCCCAATAAAAAAACACGCAGGACACTCTCCTGTCTTGTCCCTGACTATGACATGGATATCGATCCGGAATTGGTCCCCAGACGGAAACAGTTGCCCCTAGAGGAAGGATGGCAAGGATGGGTAAATGCCTAAGTAACATTTCTTCAGCCACCACTTTGTGTGTGTGTGTGTGTGTGTGTGTGTGTGTGTGTGTGTGTGTGTGTGTGTGTGTGTGTGTGTGTGTGTGTGTGTGTGTGTGTGTGTGTGTGTGTGTGTGTGTGTGTGTGTGTGTGGAGGGGGGCACTGGAAAGATGGGTTTCTATAGCTGTAGTAGTCTTGAAGCTACACTGAGAGAGATGATCCAGGAAGGTGACATTCAGCAAACACTCAGCTGTTTCTTTTACCTTTATTTACCAAAGAGCACATCTGCTTTTTTCCATAGATGCCCGACATCACACACTGTTTCACACTGTCACGCTAAGAGACTGTCTAGAAAATCTAGTCTTCTACTGTTGACTTCTGTTGGCCCCTAAGAGCATCATTGCAGTTGTTCTATAAATATTAATTTACTCATCTTCTCATATTTCCTCCTTGTGTAAAAAAAGAGTTTATCATCAATGTAATGTCTTGTGTCCATACCTGCAATGACAAATGAAAATGGTCGTACACACATGCCCACACAGACCCTTAATGCATTTTGGTGGTGATTTTTCATCCTTTGGCCCATTACTGCCTCCTCTGATCCATTTCAACCAGTGGAACCACTAGAGCAGATGGCAGAGAGCTGGACATACATTATTTCATTATCATATTGCACAGCAGCACCAGGCATCTAACGCCAAACCACTTCTCAGCCCAGATGAAAAGTGTCACCCATTTAACACTGAATTAGAATCTCCTCACATCCTACCCAGCAGGGGTGGAACCAAGTCTGAATATGGTATTCGGCAAAGCACAAATAGTGAGTTTTTATGAATATTTATTTCGTACAAATATTTTTAAAAGGATCTGTTTTCGGGAAGAAAAAAAAAATTCAAATAGCTGGTGTTCCCAGCCACAGCACGTCTTATCTGAACAGCCCAATTGGTTAATATGGGCGCCGAAAAGAAGTGGGCAGAGCTTCACGGCACTTCCACTTCCTGCACGAGACCGGCGTTAGTTCTTGGCCTACGGTACTTAAAGTGAGAATAGTTTTTATCATCTCTGCCAGGCGGTAGCCTGGAGGGGATAATGTGTTTGGTCCAAGAGTATCCGCCTGCAGCCTGCAAGACTACAATTGACACCCACTTCAAGTTATGCCCACTTCAAGTTACAACCCCTTTCACTTCCAGTTACGACCCCTTTTGACTACAAGTTACGCCCACTTCAAGATAAAGGTGTATGACCCTCCAAGGGCATTCTGGCTTTCATCTGTTTCTCATTGTGGCGTTCTTGTTTTCTTTCATCTGTTCAAATCTATTTTAATTAGATACTACAAGCAAAGAAAATAACTTAAGGAAAAATTAACTTTGAGGAACAAGATATGATGTGCAATGAACATTTAAAATGCAGAATGTGCACAAAGAATCTACTACGACTACTTTCAGCTGCTCCCGTTAGGGGTCGCCACAGTGGATCATCCCGTTTCCATTTCTTCCTGTCCTCTACATCTTCCTCTGTCATACCAGCCACCCGCATGTCCTCCCTCACCATAAACCTCCTCTTTGGCCTTCTTCTTTTCCTCTCCTCTGGCAGCTCCATATTCAGCATTCTTCTCCCAATATACCCAGCATCTCTCCTCCACACATGTCCAAGCCATTTCAATCTTGTCTCTCTTGCTTCGTCTCCAAACCAAGCGGTCCCTCTAATATAATCGTTCCTAATCCAGTCCTTCTTCGTCACTCCCAATGCAAATCTTAGCATCTTCAACTCTGCCACCTCCAGCTCCACCTCCTGTCTTTTTGTCAGTGCCACTGTCTCCAAACCATATAACATAGCTGGTCTCACAACCATCTTGTAAACCTTCCCTTTAACTCTTGCTGGTACCCTTCTGTCACAAATCACTCCTGACACTCTTCTCCACCCACTCCACCCTGCCTGCACACTCTCCTGTTCACCTCTCTTCCGCACTCCCTGTTACTTTGGACAGTTGACCCAAAGTATTTAAACTCATATGCCTTCGTCACCTCTACTCCTTGCATCCTTACCATTCCACTGTCCTCCCTGTCATTCACGCATATTTATTTCATCTTGCTCCTACTGACTTTCATTCCTCTTCTCTCCAGTGCATACCTCCACCTCTGCAGGCTCTCCTCAACCTGCACCCTACTCTCGCTACAGATCACAATGTCATCCGCACCATCCCACCATTGCAAACAAGAAAGGGCTAAGAGCCGATCCTTGATGTAATCCCACCTCCACCTTGAACCCATCTGTCATTCCAACTGCACACATCACCACTGTCACACTTCCCTCATACATATCCTGCACCACTCCTACATACTTCCCTGCAACTCCTGACTTCCTCATACAATACCACACCTCCTCTTCTGGCACCCTGTCATATGTTTTCTCTAAATCCACAAAGACACAACGTAACTCCTTCTGGCCTTCTCTATACTTCTCAATCAACATTCTCAAAGCAAACATCGCATCTGTGGTGCTCTTTCGTGGCATGAAACCATACTGCTGCTCGCTGATCATCACCTCTCCTCTTAACCTAGCTTCTATTACTCTTTCCCATATCTTCATGCTGTGGCTGATCAACTTTATACCTCTGTAGTTGCTGCAGTTCTGCACATCACCCTTGTTCTTGAAAATCGGTACCAGTATGCTTCTTCTCCACTCCTCAGGCATCCACTCACTTTCCAAGATTGTGTTAAACAATCTAGTTAAAAACCCCACTGCCATCTCTCCTAAACATCTCCATGCCTCCACAGGTATGTCATCAGGACCAACTGCCTTTCCACTCTTCATCCTCTTCATAGCTGCTCTCACTTCCTCCTTGCTAATCCACCGTACTTCCTGATTCACTATCCCCACATCATCCAATCTTTCTCTCTCATTTTCTTCATTCATCGGCCCCTCAAAGTACTCCTTCCACCTTCTCAGCACACTCCTCGCTTGTCAGCACATTTCCATCTCTACCCTTGATCGCCCTAACCTGCTGCACATCCTTCCCAGCTCGGTCCCTCTGTCCAGCCAATCGGTAGAAGTCCTTTTCTCCTTCATTAGTGTCTAACCTCTCATACAACTCACAATAAGCCTTTTCCTTTGCCTTTGCCACCTCTCTCTTCGCTTTACGCTGCATCTCCTTGTACTCCTGTCTACTTTCTTCATCTCTCTAACTATCCAACTTCTTCTTTGCCAATCTCTTCCTCTGTATACTTTGCCTTACTTCCTCATTCCACCACCAAGTCTCCTTGTCTTCCTTCCTCTGTCCTGATGACATACCAAGTACCTTCCTAGCTGTCTCCCTCACTATTTCTACAGTGCTTGCTCAGCCATCCGGCAACTCTTCACTACCACCCAGTGCCTGTCTTACCTCCTCCCTGAACACCACACAACAGTCTTCCTTCTTCAACTTCCACCATTTGATCCTTGGCTCTGCCTTCACTTGCTTCCTCTTCTTGGTCTCCAAAGACATCCAACAGACCACCATCCGATGCTGCCTAGCTACGTTCTCCCGTCACCACCTTGCAGTCTCCAATCCCTTTCAGATCACGCCTTCTACATAAGATATGGTCCACCTGTGTGCACTATCATCCACTCTTGTACATCATCCTATGTTCCTCCCTCTTCTTGAAATATGTATTCACCACAGATATTCCCATCCTTTTCACAAAATCCACCACCATCTGTCCTTCCATATTTCTCTCCTTGACACCATACCTACCCATCACCTCTGTTCCCTTCACCAACATGCCCATTGAAGTCCGCTCCAATCACCACTCTCTCCTCCTTGAGTACACTCTCTACCACTTTATCCAACTCACTCCAGAATTCTTCTTTCTCTTCCATCTCACAGCCAACTTGCGGGGCGTATGCGCTGATAACACTCATCAACACACCTTCGAATTTGCACAAAGAATGAAGAGTATAATTAATTGTTGACGGATCAAAACAATCTATGATTAAAAAAAGATTTTTTCAAATGATAGTTTATCACAACATTAAATTGATACATTTTACAATATGTTTTACTCTATTTATGTGCACTGGTGGTAATTATTAATCAAATCAATTAAACAAAGTGAAACAGGCTTAAAACAGTAATTTTTGTCCTTTTGTGTCCAACTCACCAGCTGTTTAAAAGAGATGTGATGAATGCATGATTGATCAATGTAAATCTAGGTAGGCTTCCCTTTTTTCTTTTTCGGATCAAAATATTGCTGTATGTCATTTTACCACATCGAGTACAGGGTGAGTTGTGATGTCTGCACACCTAAAATTCTTCTCAGCAGGTGCAAAAGTAAATATGTAAAACTGTGCAGAGCAATGTGCATTAAATAGGTAAAACTGTGCAGAGCAATGTGCATGGCGTTTCTCCACTGCAGATTACTAAATATCTGAAAGTGTTATTTGGCTTAAATATCCAAATGTCATGATTATCTGGATGAGTATGCCCTCTGGGGACAGCAGGGTACTCTTCATCTATAAAGAAGTTAAATCTCCATTACTAGCACAATCACACATTGAAGTTACTGGCTTTTGCAGTGCCTGTAGTACATTGTCTTTTGTGTCGCACTGCTGTGGGTTGGGGGAAAGGGAATTTTGTTTCTTTTGTGTATGCAAGTACATGAAAGAAATGACAATAAATTGTTCCGGAATCCTGGAAGGCTGGGCTCTCTGCACATCCCTACTACCCTGCAGGCTAACTGGATGGAGTAGATTCACGTAGGCTGAAAGAAAAAACCCTCTGTCATAATGAGAGCTGATCCGTATTCATTTGGATGTATTTATTCATTAATTTGAATGTTATTTGCCTGTTTGGTATAAGTACAGATTGGTTGGTCTTTTCACTGGGCTCGAAAAGTTGTTTCATTACCTGATTATTAGAACTGGGCTAAAATGTCATCTTAAATGATACATTAAATTAAGATAGAAACTCGGACAGACAACTGCTTATACCAGACATATCACTATAACTTGTTTTTCTATTTTTGTCCCTCGCTCTGGAAACATTACAGTCAATCAGCATGTCAGTAAGCATGCACCTTCCAGTAAGGTTGTGTCTATAGAGGTTTGTTTTGTAATGATCATTAGGTGCCCATGCACTCACATTGCAATATTATGACTCATATTAATCAGTTCTAATCTATTATTAATCTACTCTAAATTTATTTCACTCATCTTGCTGTAAAATTAGCAACATATGTCTTAACATGTTAATGTGGCTCCATTCTCTGTGTCTGAGTCTACTATAGTTCTTCAAAACTATGGCACAGCAAGCAGTCATCAGTCCACAGCTATACATAACACATACAGTATATTAATAATAATAATAGAAATAATAATAAATCAATCTTATATAGCGCTTTACTAATACTCAAAGACGCTTTACAATAAACGGGGTGAAACAAGATGACAGATAAACATAACACAGACATACAGGGGTGGATGGGAAGAGGGGCTACGAGAGGGAGAAGCGGCAGCCACACATGACGCCAGCAGTACTCTCTGACTTGGACAGATACAAAAGGGAAAGAAAAACAAACATCATAAATCACATAAATCACAGATGAAGTCTGAAGAGGTGAGTCCCGACCAATGACCTGAATGTGGGCAGCCCTCAGCTGTGTCTGATGTGCTTGGGGAGGGAGTTGAGGGAGGGGGCAGGTCAAGCGCTCAGTCCCCAGCCTGCCCCAGACCAGGGATGGATGAGAGGACGGGGCGGGGGGGCACGAGAAGGCAATGGAGAAAAGGTGTGTCTTGAGACGGGATTGGAAGAGTGGGAGGGATTCTGAGTCTCTAATGATTTGGGGAGGTGAGTTCCAGAGCCTGGGAGCTGCTCTGGAGAAGGCTCGGTCACCAAAGCCACGGAGGTTGGACCTGGGGGTAGAGAGAAGGAAGGCTGAGGTGGATCTGAGGGACCGAGAGGGTTGGTAGGGGGAGAGGAGATCGGTGAGGTATGGGGGAGCCAGTTTGTGAAGGGCTTTATAAGTAAGAACCAGGAGTTTGTAATTGATCCGGTGGGAGATGGGTAGCCAGTGGAGGTCTTTTAGGGCTGGGGTGATGTGGTGCCAGGATTTGGTGAGAGTTAAAAGTCAGGCAGATGCGTTCTGGATGAATTGGAGTCTCTTGATAGAGCTAGCACTGATGCCATAGAGGAGTGAGTTGCAGTAATCAAGGTGGGAGGAGATAAAGGCATGGATCAGTATCTCAGCAGCAGGGCGTGTGAGAGAGGATCTTATTTTTGCAATGTTGCGAAGGTGGTAGAGGAGGATTTGACCATTTGGCGGATATGTGGCTCAAGGGAGAGGGTGGGATCAAGGATCACACCAAGATTGCGTGCCTGGGAGGAAGGGGAGACAGTAGTGCCATCAATGGTGAGTGCAAGGTTGTTGATTTGGCTGAGAGTGGACTTAGAGCCAATGAAGAGGAGTTCAGTTTTGTCACTGTTGAGTTTGAGAAGGTTTTGCTGCATCCAGATTTTAATTGCAGAAAGACAGGAGTCGATGTGAGAGAGGGGTGGATTGTGAGGGGATTTGGTGCTGAGATATATCTGGGTGTCATCAGCATAACAGTGGAAGTCCAAGTTGAATTGGCAGAGAATATTACTGTAACGACCACAGATAACTAGACTCGCTAGCTGTTGGCTAACGGGTCGGACCCTTTAGTTGACTGGTTAGCGCTGTCACCTGTGATGGGTGCGACCTGGGTTCGCTTCCCAGCTGCCTCCTGAATTCGCTACATTGGTGTCAGAAGTGGGATGGTGAGACCGTGAGGCCACCGGAAACACGTTTGCCCAGAGGCATGAGGGAGCTGCCATGCTGAAGCACGGAGACATGCTTTCCGAAGGGGGGGGGGGGGGGGGTGTAGTGTAATGAACACATCTGCCTAGACTTGTTAGCCCTTGGCTAACAGGTCGGGACCTTTTAGTTGACTGGTTAGCGCAGTCGCCCATGGTGCAGGCTATCCGGGTTTGATTCCCGGTTGCGGCGGCGGTTCCCAGCTGCCCCCTGAATTCGCTACATTACTTTATGTAGTGCGACTGGGCCTGACAGTCACTTTCAGAGGCTATTTAACTCAGAGCAGAAATCAACCACACTCAGAAATCTGTTCGTCCAGACCACTGTTCTCTTATTTCCAATCTGATCAAGAGGCTTTATTAGTCACATTGTGCCCAGAAACCTATATTTTATCGGAGAGATGCTGATTTCCCCAAGGCCTCACAGTTGCTCCGATCTATTTCTTGTTGGGTCATTTCAGGTCTATTTCACAGCCATTCCCATTTCTCTGCTGCACAATAGCAAACATATGGATCAACAATGGATTTTACAGATTGACATCATATCGGATACCAGTTATTTTTCAGCTCTGTTACAATACCAGCCTGAGAATACCATTTACTTTTCCTTATCTTCCACAGCTGTAATACCAAGAGCAGCCATGAGTGTGGAAGCATAAACTGTGCCATTGTCTTCATTTCTCATTCCGCATGCAGTCTGTCATGGCTGCCTCCTCCCAGCAGACCACTGGCTAAGAGCTTGTTACTGTGTCAGCTCTGTGACCGCCCTCAGATTCTGTCAACATGCCATGGCCCCGTCCCAGAGGCTCATGGGTAATCCTTCATCCCGTGTTTGTGTATAAACACAAGTGTCATTATCAGACCTTTGATTTGTCAGCCTCTCTGGTTGGCCAAGACCCCAGCTCCTCTCCCACTGAATCTTAATTAAATGTTCAAAATCGGGATGTGCAATGAAAGCTAATATCATAATTATGTCTCTGTTTGGCTAAAACGGTTATTAAAGCCATTTGCCAGGCCTGAAGCATGCCAGGAGCATTCTGGGGAAAAACAATTGGACTATAGATAACTGCTCAATGTAGAGTATTTAGACTGAGTGAAAGACAATTAAAGTAATTTAACTTTCAAAAGGCATACACTGGGGAATAAACAGTGATTATGATGAACGTGAAGTGTTCCCACGACTAAATATGGCCTGCAGCAGTACAGGAAGCAGTGAATGCAAAGGCTCTCATCTTAAAATCTCTGACTAGTACAGCATATGAAAGCTGAATTTGTCACACAATTATCCTGGCATATCTTCAGGTCTAATGAGTCGATAAAAAAACTGTCTGAAACTGTAGTTTAAACTCTTCTACGATGATCTCATCATCTTTTTTTTGGGGGGGGTGGGGATTTTCCCCCCTTTTTCTCCCCAATAGTACCCGGCAAATTATCCCATTCTTCCAAGCCATCCCATCTCTGCTCCACCCCCTCTGCCGATCCGGGGAGGGTTGCAGACTGCTACATGCCTCCTCCGATTCATGTGGAGTCGCCAGCCGGTTCTTTTCACCTGACAGTGAGGAGTTTCACCAGGGGGACGTAGCACATGGGAGGATCACGCTATTCCCCCAGTTCCCCCGCCCCCCCGAACAGGCGCCCCAACTGACCAGAGGAGGTGCTAGTGCAGCGATCAGGACACATAACCACATCCGGCTTCCCACCCGCAGACACCACAATTGTGTCTGTAGGGATGCTTGATCAAGCCGGAGGTAACAAACTTGAAGCTATACCATGAGAGGTCCCACTATTGTTTTGCTGGAGGAAGACTAGAAACAACTCATTATGTCTTGACAAATTTACATGTTTACATAAGCTCATCATGACCATTACTCGTGCGTACCACAGTACACTTAATATGATTTAGAAAAAAACATCAACAATAATAGGTCACATCCCTAAGCTGTGTATGTTCTGTGGTACGCATCAGTAATTATCATGCTGGGCTCATGTAAATTCATGCACTTGTGCATTAAGCACTTCATGGCCAAATTATCACAGAAATGATCCGGAGATAATACTGGCACAAAGCATATGGCATGGAAAAAAGACAAGATTCTTGTTTTCAGGCACATCCTGGGACAGTGCCTCATGTGTTGAATTTTGAAACCAACATTAAATTTATTGAGAGAATCCAATCAGCACTTTCCACTCTCCCAAGCACATCCACACCAGCTGCAGAAACACAGAGATAGGCTCTTCCTTTGCGGCTGAGACTGCAAAATAAATCTGAGCTGCCCAAAGTGATGGTAATCAATTCAGCCAAGTGCTTTTAACAAATACACTGTCATCCATGCAGAATGTGGCAATTAGGGAGACTATCAAAGCATATATGAGCATGGTGCTACTTATTTTCCTGTGACATCCGCAGTCACGTCAACATACTATAGACAGGCCTCATGCTTCTCAGGGGGAATACAACCTGTCAGCAGTGATACAGGGTCCAGATTTGACATGTTATTTTCCAAAACCCGATAAAGTGGTAGTAGAGACACATCCCATCATCAATATGAGACAAGTCTGCTTGCCATGGACAGCAAGTCGATAAGACATACTGTATGTCAGAATCACAATTAGAATCAGAATCACATTTATTAGTCTAGTGTGCTTATGCATACGAGGAATCTGACTCCGGTTTACAGCAGCTTCTAGTATTTGCATATATAACACAAAAAACAAAACAAAACAAAAACAAAAAAGAAAAACAGAAGAAATAAATGGAATAATAGATAGTCATTGTCAACAGACATATATGTCCTGCTTAAGGGTCACTGAGCAAGACACTTAACTTTATTTTGCTCTGTTAATGTCTGATGCTCTGGATAAGTGCCAACTTAAATAATCGATTATTTTAAAAGGTATAAAGGTCATCCAGACACAGCAGCTTGGGGGTTTGCACTGTTGTCTAATAGCAAAAGGGTCCTGGGTTTGAATCTAGCCATGCAATGTTGAGTTCTCATGTTCTCTGCGTGTCTGTGCTGTGGTCCCTACTGGGAACACTTATTTCCTTCTGTATGCATGCATGTTCAGGGAATTTGTAGACTCTAAATCTCCCAAAGGACTGACCACCCTGTCCAAGGGTGTCTCACGGACTTCCAACCAATACAGCCTGGGACAGGCCTGAGATCCCACAACCCTAAATTGGATTTAGCTCGTATAGCAATTGAATGAACGGCCAAAACGCCAACTGGCTTTTAAAGTATGCAGGGAGTTTAGTTTTAGATCAAGATCAACTCTGCAAATTCCTCAGCAAACAGATAAAGACATGTATATAAAAATGCACCATGGTTTGGATCCAAATCCCACAACTAAACCACAGATTTCATCAGCAGAGTCAGCTGCAGAGACTGATAAGAAAACACAAAAATATTGGTCTTCTCAGACAGAAAAATCAAAAGATGGAGTATTGGATCCATTAATTTAGGCTTGTCAGTCATCACTGTGCCAAAGCTTGCAAAGGATGTTTGCGTTCTACACCTCCTCTTTATCCTCCTCTTCACTGCCTTTACCTCCTACTAACACAACACTGATGAAACACTTTATGAGTTGCAGAGGGGAATTCAACCGTGTGTGACACACTCCTGCACCAACATGCAAAAACACACACTTACTTGCACAAATACAAACACACACACACACACACACACACACACACACACACGTGCAGTGCATGTTTCTCTGATACCACTGCAATATCATGTCTGATATCCTCATGGATTAATAAAATTAACAAAATGTAACACTAATTTCATCTAATCTCATCTCAATTCAAGTATGAAACAACTAACATCTCTCCTCTACTTTATCTCCCATCCCCTCCTCCACTATCTCTTCTTCTCCTTTTTCCCCTCCTCTCCTCACCTCGAATCTCTATCTAGTCCTAGTCCTAATCTGGCTTCATTACTGTTTTAGTAATAACCCCATTCAGTAAAAATCCTGCAGTGCAATCAGATGTTAAAGAATGAATGTTTGTTGGGGTTTTTTCTGTTTATGAATCACTCCTACTCTTTCCTGTCATCTTACAGTCCAAGTGGCTAATTCTAATGCATGTAATTACAAAAACAAAATGCATGCACCAGCATGTTCTGTCATAATAATGATTCATTATGTAAATTTGATCATTAATGTGCACCTATATAGTATTAGTATATCTTCCGTAATAAGATATGTGGCAGAGGGATGTGGTTTGTGTCTTGGCTGGAGGTGGAAAGCCTTGGAGGGGTTCTTTTTCATCAGTAGCACACCTGCAGGGTGTTTGTAATCACACAAAGCTGAACTGTATTACTGAAGAACTCATTACTTATGCTTCTCCCCCAGTGAGAATGGGATCACTACACACTCCAATATATATGTCACAACAACTTCTTCTGCATGGATTGTCACCTTGTCATGGTTGAGAAGTGTGTTTGGTCCTGAGATCTCGAGAGCAATGCCTTCTGGAGTTATTCACCTGGTAGGGTCACCCATGGCGGTAAGGTCAAGGGGGAGGTCTCTGACAAAGAGCAATCCAACCAAAACCTCAATGGTGGAACAGGCGGAGGATCATGGCTGACTTGAAGGAAGCATCACAACAGCTGGGAAGGTGGATGAAGGCTGCAGCAGAAATGGGCCCCCAGTCGTCTTGGACTCCATGCCACTGGATCCTGACCCAGATCTGTCAAGGACCGTGTGGTGGCTGTCTGTGCACCAGTATCCCCTCATTAAACAAAGTCACACACAGGCATCCTCTATAAAGAGAATCCACCCTAACTTCCCGGATTAAGTCCTATGGCGACCAGCAAGTGGCGACGGGGGCAGGATTGTGAGATCTAGAAGTCCTTAGTCATGAGCCAGCACAACAGCTGTTAGGTGCTAGATTCAGATGCTGGGCTCTTGGAACAAGGTAGAAAGAGCACTTCGGTAGCGGCACCCATGACTGAGCAGCTGTCTTTAGGATCTATTCTGCTCACCCCACCTGGGGAAGGGGCTAGATTAGGTACCTTAAAAATAGCCTGCCTCAAACCTCCTGTCTGGATTACCATGACCAGAGGGATCACCACATGCGGTCAGATACATAGAAACATGAACTTTGGAGCCTGGAATGTGTGCTCACTGACGGATAGTGCAACCAGTGACAGAACGGAGAGGAGAACCGCGATCATCACTAGAGAATGGAGGAGATGCTGGATTGACATAGTTGCCCTTTCTGAAACCCGACGGGCAGACGAAGGACAACTGAAGGAGGAGAAGGGTGGCTACACTTTCTTCTGAAAAGGAAAAGCTGCTTATGAGCCCAGGATCCACGGCGTTGGATTTGACATCAGGAACCAGATTATCAGCCACCTGTCTGAACTTCCTGTGGGGATCAGTGGGCGTCTCATGACCATCCATCTGGTGCTTGCCAAAAACCAGATGGCAACAGGTGTGAGTGCCTATGACCCTACTTTAGAGGAAGTAAAAGAGACCTTCTATGCCTGCTTAGACAAGATACTGTCAAGAATCCCCAAGGAGGATAAGATTATTCTCCTAGTAGACGTCAACGCCAGGATTGGCCGGGATCAACACATCTGGAAGGGCACTACAGGAAAGGAAGGCATCAGGAAAATCTACTCCAATGGAGTTCTGCTTCTTAGCAAATGTGCTCTGTACGACCTCCATCACTAACACTCTGCTTTGCCAGAAAAACAAATTCAAGGCATCTTGGAGACACCCCCACTCCAAACAGTGGCATCTGCTTGACTATGTCATTGTACGGACCACTGTGATGTGAACATCACGAGGGCCATGATTGATGCAGATGACTGCTGGACAGATCATTGCCTCATCTGCTCCATGATGTCCATCAAACTCAAGAGGAAGAAGAAGTTCAAAAGAAGCAGATCCAACCAAGACTGAACCTTAAAAGCCTGAATGAATTCAGGCCTCTCTTGGGGAAACCCTCCAATAGGAATATCCTGATGACATTGAGAAGCACTGGCGCCCGCTCAAATCCATCATCCTCAAAACCTGCAAAACCACCCTATGATACAACTCCAGAAAACACCAGGACTGGTTTGATGAGAATGACACATAGATCGAACAGCTCATCTCCAAGAAAAGGAAAGCTTTTCATGCCTGGCAAAATTATGTAACCTGCAAGGCTAAAAAAGTGGCTCACTTCAGAGCCAAGGTGGACATCCAGAGATGGGTGAGGGAGCTTAAGAACTCTTGGTGGACAGAAAAGGCTCTAGAAATCCAGCGAGTGGCAGACTTGGCTGACTCAGAGGCTTTTTCGGTGCGGCCAAGGCCATCTATGGTCCAAGCAACTGCAGCTAGACACCCTGCACTCAAAGGACGGACAGGAGCTACAGAAGGACAATGAGTCCATTAATGCCCGATGGAAAGAGCATTTCTGGGAACTCCTCAACCCCAACAGTACAGTTGAACCAGATATTGCTAGCCACATTCCCCAGTGTCCCATCAGAGAAGACATTGGGGATCCTCCCATCATGAAAGAGGTTCGGGATGCCATTAGGAGCCTTAAGAACAACAAGGCCACCAGTCCAGTTGGGATCCCAGCTGAGTTCTTAAAGGAAGGTGGACCAGAGCTCCTGTACCACATCCAAGCCTTCTTCCTCAAGGTCTGGGAAAAAGAAGAACTCACCTCAGCGCTCAGGGATGCTCTAATAGTGGCCATATTCAAGAAAGGGGACAAGGCGGAAAGTGGAAACTACAGGGGCATCTCACTCCTGTCAACAACAGGCAAAGTCCTCGCTCGTGTCCTCGCAAACCGACTTCTGTCATGGGCTGAGCAAGTATTCCCAGAATCTCAGTGTGGCTTCCACCAATCCAGAGGTACAGCAGACATGATATTTACAGCACGCCTACTCCAGGAAAAATGCCGTAACAAAGGCAGCCTTTGTACATGGCTTTCATAGAGCTGACAAAGGCCTCTGACTCAGTAGACCGCCAGGCTCTGTGGAGCGTACTATCAAGATATCCCTGATATACCTGATATCTTGATAGTATCACTGACACCTTGATAGTACAAATACATCAGAATATTGAGGCTTCTACATGATGGCATGTCAGTCACAATGCTCAGCAACAGCAGCTCTGAGTCAGAGCCCTTCACTGTGGAAACAGGGGTCGAACAGGGATGTGTCATTGCACCCACCCTGTTTGCCATCTTTATTGCTGCCATACTCTATCTCATTGGCAAAGAGCTGCCATGGGGGATCCCAATCCTATACAGAACTAATGGCAGGCTCTTCAACCTTAATAGGTTCAAGGCCAAGAACAAAGTCTGCAACACCACCATCATGGAGCTTCAGTATGAAGACGACAATGCCATCTCAGCATACTCCACAGAAGAACTCGAGGACATTCCAAATGCCTTTGTCAAGGCATATAGAGCCCTGGGTCTAGCATTAATCATCAAAAAGACCCAGGTCCTATATCAACCTCCATCCAACAAGCCACCTCTCTACCCAGCCCACCATAAAAGTGGACAGCAAAATTCTTAAAAACATTGATCACTTCCCCTACCTCAGCAGCCTTCTCTCCTAGAAAGCTGACATCGAATTTGAGGTCAACCATCGCCTGAGTTATGCCAGTGGCACTTATGCCAGACTCAGGAAAAGAGACCGAGACCTAAAGGCCCAAACAAAACTCCTGGTCTACAAAGTTGTTGTTCTCCCCACCTTGCTGCATGGAGCAGAGTCACGGACCACCTACAGCAGGCACTTGGGAGACCTGGAACAATACCACCAAATATCCTTACGAATGATCTTGAGGATCAGCTGGAAGGACAGATGTACCATTATCAGCGTTCTGGAAGAAGCCTAACATGACTAGCATCACCACCACAATAATGCAGCACCAACTCCGATGGACAGGCCATGTCATCCGCATGTCCGACGCACATCTCCCCAAACAGATCTTGTACTCCCAGCTGAAGGAAGGTCAGCAAGCTCCCGGCGGGCAAAAGAAACATTTCAAGGACAAAATCAAGCCCAGTCTGAAGAAATTCAACATCACATTGAGCAACTGGGAACACATTGCACTGGACAGGTGCTCCTTGAAGAAATCCATCCAGGAAGGAGCTGCACATCATGAAATGGAACTCCAGTGTGCCACAGAGAAAAAAAGTGACAGCAACGCAATGAGAGAGAGCGAAAAAGGCTCAACCACCACCACCAACAACCACCACTTTCCCCTGTCCACACTACACCAAAGTATGTGGATTGTGGTTCGCCCTCTACAGCTATCTGAAGACCCACAAGTAGACAATCCAATGGAGAGGACAGTCATACTCACTGCGAGTGACCGCCAGTGATGACGAATGGTGATGATATGGCCTTGTGAATGATTAAAGCATACGCCAATCAGTCAAAACATTAAAACCACCTGCCTAATATTGCATAGGTCCCCCTCATATTGCTAAAACAGCTCTGACCCATGGCACGGACTGTACAAGACCTCTGAAGGTGTCCTCTGGTATCTAGCACCAAGACGTTAGCAGCAGATCCTTTAAGTCCTGTAGGTGGGGTGAGCTGGGGCCTCCATGGATCAGACTTGTTTTTCCAGCATATCCCACATATGCATGATCAGATTGAGTTCTGGGGAATTTGGAGGCCAAGGCAACACTTGAACCTGAACAATGTTTGAAGTGTGGCAGGGTGAATTATCCTGCTGAAAGAGGCCACAGCTATCAGGGAATACCATTGCCATGAAGGGATGTACTTGGTCTGCAATGATGTTTAAGTAAGCGGTGCATGTCAAAGTAACATCCAAATGAATGCCAGGACCCAAGGTTTCCCAGCAGAACATTGCCCAGAGCATTACACTGCCTCCACCGGCTTGCCTTCTTCTCATAGTTCATTCTGGTACCATCTCTTCCACAGGTAAACAATGCACAAACACCCACCCGTCCACATGATGTAAAAGAAAGGTGATTAATCAGACCAGGTAACCTTCTTCCATTGCTCTATGGTCCAGTTCTGATGCTCATGTGCCCATTGTAGGGAATCTCAGTGGTGGGCAAGGGTCATCATGGGCACTCTGACCGGTCTGAGGCTACGCATCCCCATATGCAGCAAGCTGTGATGCACTGTGTGTTCTGACACCTGTCTATTGTAGCCAGCATTAACTTTTTCAGAAATTTGAGCTACAGTAGCTCTTCTGTGGGATCAGACTAGATGGGCTAGCCTTCGCTCCCAATGTGCATCAATGAGCCTTGGGCGCCCATGACTCTGTCGCCGGGTCACTGGTTGTCCTTCCTTGGAACACTTTTGATAGGTACTGACCACTGCATACCAGGGACACCCCACAAGACCTACCGTTTTGGGGATGCTCTGACCCAGCCATCTAGCCATCATAATTTGGCCCTTGTCAAAGTCGCTCAGATCCTTATACTTGCCTATTTTTGCTGCTTCCAACAAATCAACTTCAAGAACTGACTGTTCACTTGCAGCCTAATATATCCCACCCTTGACCCTTACTGAGATAATCAATGTTATTCACTTACCTGTCAGTGGTTGTTTTGTCTGATCAATGTATGTTGTGTCATGTCACAGTCAATAAAACCAACATGTTCAGCCCAACCCAGTGTCAGAACCTTCATCATTTTCACAACAACCTCTGACTTGGTACAAGATGGAGAGCATTCATCTGCTTTGTAACTCAAGCCTTGTTGTTCAAATATTTCCTTGAATATTCATGAACTCTCTGCTATATAGTTTTATAACCACAGTACAGCAAGTTTCCCATAAGACCCTTTTAAAGAACAGATTTTTCATCTCACAAATTACCTTCACATTGTTTAATTATCTGTAAAGCAATCTCCACCCGATTTTGTAATGCCTAGGAGATTTAGTTTATTACATCAAATTTCACAGCTTAAATTAGAATTATATACTAATATATACACTATCTTACAGCGCCTCTGGCTTTTGTATAGAGCGCATGGCTTGTGTGTGGGTGGATATGCATCTATGTACATTTAATGATTATATGTCCGCGTGTGTGTGTGTGTTAGTAATTTAGTGCAGTAGATGTGTGTGTGTGTGTGAGAGAGAGAGAGAGAGAGAAAGATACAGACAGAGATTAATGTATGACCTCCAGAGATTAATTGCTAAACTGATTGTTGTGATTTCTGTGCTCTTCACTGACCTTTATTGAATCGTCACACTAAGTAGAAATGACTCTGCAGTATGTATGAATATGTATTAAACTGAATCCAATTAGGTTCGAGCCCAACCTTAACACCCCCACCCTTTTCCCAGCCCAGGTTTGTATTCCACCCCAACACTGCCCTTCAGTTCACTCACATATACCCATGCATGCATACCCTTTTTTCCCCCAACCAGGGTTTCAAATTCAAATTCAAATTCTTTGTCTCTCTCGCTCACACACACACACACACACACACACACACACACACACACACACACACACACACACACACACACACACACACACACGCACACATTACTATGCATATGTTAAGTAATGCTTGTCTTGTTTTTCCATGCGTTCAGCCTGGTGTCATGTAAAGTGCTGCGCAAATGTGATGGATTGGCTTTACTGCTCTGATCTCCTCTATCCTCTGCAGATGATGAAATCAATGTAAACTCTACTAACTGAGTATGGCAATTAAAGAACATTTACAAGTCCAGTTGCACTTGATTCAACTCCTTTGGATACACAAAGTGGAGGTACTCTAACTCTGTAATTTGCATAATAAACTGAGTGCTAGTACTCTCCAGCAGTGCCACACCTGTGACCCTCTTTTTCTGTCCTTTCTCTTCATCTCTCACTCTCTCTCCCCTAATCTCTTTTTCAACTTATCTAGCTCCTTTTTTGTTTTTGCTTTCTGTCTCTCATTGGCTCCCCACCTCTCCATTTCTTCTACCATGCCTGTCCAATGCTTTTTCCTTCAAATTAAAAAAAAAGAAAGAAAAAGGACTAGAGGAAGGTCTATGTGAGTGAGTGGCTGTTAATTAAACATTTCCAAAACCGGCAACCAAACACAATGTTCTCTCTTTTCACACAAGTCCTTGGCAGAGCTGTGTTGGGTCTCCGTGCCTGCTCATCTCCTCGTCAAACACTGGAAGCAGACTCAACACAGGCACAGGTTAGCAGTAGAGTATCTAACTGTGTGCCGCTTTTGCTATTCACTGACAATAAGCCACTCATATGCTGTCAATATGCAGACAAATACCCACAGTTCCATCCTCTCTCACTCTCTCCTCTGCTCTCTCTCTATCTATATATCTATCTGTCGCTCTCTCTCTCTCTCTCCTTCCATAACAGTCTGCAGCCCCCTGATAGGAAGTCCTGGCTCAGAGAGGAGATTTGTGATGTTTCTATCTGTCCACAGAGGAGGTGTGAATGCCTGCTGTGTCTCTCAGCCGTTGAAAACATGTCAGCCATCCTCCTAACCAGTCAGCCTTCTCTCTATCTATTTACTGGGCTCCTGTCATCCCCTTCCCCACTCCAATTTATCTGTTCTGAACGTCCTCAACGAGTCCCCTCTCTCGTTTTCTGTCTGTTGATGTTTCTCCTTCTCAGCATGCGACTCCTACATCCATTTCTTTCTTAAAGAGTCCTCCTCTCTGTCCTTAACAAGGCCCTCTCTCTCTCCCTGTCTAGTTAGATACCCTTTCATGCATATCGCTCTTCTCTCCCCCTCTCACTTTTATAAAGCGTTTTTCTCTCGTTTGATTTTCTCCTCGTGTTTCTCGTTGTGTTTTTCCACCTCAGCATGTGGCTCTTGGTGTTGAAACATAGCCAGGTGAAAGTGGCGGCGCTCCCATTAATCATCTCAGAGCCATTTCTCTGGTGGAGAAACCAGTGTGGCTGAATGGCTGATTAGGGTCGGAGCTGTCGTTTGTGGTCGGGACGTACCGTGCTATCGACTCGTGTCTCCTCGGTGTGAGTCCGTCTGGAGGCTGCTGTGGAGACTGAGAGCTGGAGCAGCTTGTGTTCTCCGCTGCACAGATGACGAACCTGCGGCGGTTTCTCTGCTGGTTAGCGGTGCTGGCTGTGTTTGGGACTGATGCACACACAAAGCATGGACACACCCATGCAGACAGAAACACACACACACACACACACAAAATCAGCATCCAAGTAAGTTTCAGTGGTAGTTCTGGTAAAATGGAGCATCTGCAAAGGACCTCTGAGACAACTGATGTCCTCAGCTGTTTCACACTGACACACTGTGCCTTTCACAAGGGCTGATTAAGAAGTATGTGCTGTAAATCTTATTATAATTCATCATATTTATCAGCTAAAAGGTCATTGTCATTAGCCTTTTTATTTTTGGTCAATTTTTATCCACCCAGGCAAATATGAGCAATAATGAGCACTCTTTTTTCCAGCACCACGCTGCAATTACACCCACACGCACTTGGCAAGTTCCCGTTTCATCAGACACACCAAACAGCTTGATTAGAGCCATCAGTGGTCAGGTTTCTTACCCAAAAGCAATGCAAGGGTCATCTGTAAGGGACGGCAGAGCATGTCTCACCTTTACTCACAAGGCCACCATTTTGGTGGTTTCGGATTTTCAAAGTTTAAAAACCTTGTGGAAAAAAAAGATACAGACCTGCCGCTCCCTAAATGCTCCTAAAATGGCATAAGATCTTTCTTTTAATAGCAACATTTATGAACTTACAAACATTATAAGAACAATCAAGAACATAAATGCCAGGAGGAGAAAAATAGATACAATAAAAATAAGTAAAGACAAGAAAAATAACCATAATATACCCAGCAAGGCTATCAATTCTGTTCCCATAACAAAAAGTCATAAAATAAAGTCATTGTTTTTACAGTCTTCTTATTGTAATTTAGAGATATTGTGTCCATGTAATGTTCCAAGTTCTTTGTGAAAACAGTGTAAAGATGAGTTCTTTCAGAAAACTTGCATTGATGAATGGGAAATTTTGCCAGAAAGAGAATGAGGTTAATCACAAAAGCACTTTTTTCCAAATTCTTATCCTGAGTATGAAAACCAAACAAAATATATTCATAAAATAACTCAAAGTTGTCCAATAGCTTCTCTCTAATGAACATTGATATGCCTTGCCATAGTTTTTTCATGTACCGGCAGTACCAAAAGATACGTGACATTGTTTCTGGATGGAGAGAACAAAACAAGCATAATGTATTTATATCTCTCATATATTTAGAAAGAAATTGTTTAACTGGATAACACCTGTGAACACTTTAAAGGAAATCTCCTTTATTTTGTTTGTGAGAAGATATCTATGAGATAATGTCCAACTTTTTTCCCATGGAATATTCTGATCAAACTGGGACCAGTAAGCTACAACATATGCAGAAGTGGTAAACTCCCTATGAAAAAGAGTACAGACAGCCTTATTGTTTTTTTTATGGCTTCAGTGAAGCAAACCCTTCCACACATTGTTTCATTTGGATGTACTAAAGGAATAACGGAAGGATATTGAGTACCTTGCAATAAGGAAATTGAACCACTGGGGATAGCTGCCATCACTATAGCAAATTCTTTGGGTGTTACAGGAAAATTAAAATGTACAAGAAACACGTCATATGTCATGAGATAACCTTGAGCGTTCACCAGCTGTCCTACCAATAAAATATTTCTGTCAAACCAGTTACTAGAGAAAATACTCATGTGCTTATATAAAATATTGCAGTTATTCCATATATAGTAATGGTGTGGAGAAAAGTTGTGCTTGTAAATCAATTTCCATGCCAGTGAGGCTTGCTTATGATAGGCTGATAGATTAAGAGGGAGTTTGTGAATTTGATAATTACACATCTTACAAGAAGGAAAAACCCCCAACCTTATTGAAAAACAGTTCTAGAGATAATGTTCCACATGGATGAGCTGTTAGACAAGAGTACTTTAACCAGGTAATCTTCAGGGTATAATTCATAGAAGAAAAATCCAGAAAATCTAAACCACCATTCTTGATAGAGTTGACAACAACAGATTTCCCGATATAGTGGACTGGATTTTTCCACGGAAAATTAATCAATATCTTATCAGTGGCATTAACAATTTTGTCATGCAAAAATACAGATGAAGCAGTATATTGTGGCGAGTTAGGGGGACATTCGCCACAGTCGGGACAAGAACCCATCTCTCCCACTCCGCAAACGACAACGTTAACCAGTCGACTAAAGGGTCCAATTCGTTAGCCAAGCGCTACCGAGCCTATTCATCCGTGATCGTTACATTCCCCCCTCTCCAAGGGAGGGCGTCCCCGGCCGGACCGTCACAGCCAGGGTGCGAACCTGGGGCTCCCGCACCGCAGGAGACATCGCTGACCGCAGGGTTAAAGGGTCAGACCCCAGTATAACGTGCATTAGGATACTAGACACGTTGGTCCTTGACTAACGGGTCTGACACTTTAAGCGAGCGGTCAGCGATGTCTCCCGCGGTGCGGGTTCGCGTCCCCGCCGCGGCAGTTCCTGTGGTTGCCCCCCAAATTCGCTACAATATAAGCCCGGATATTCCCTCAGCCTTGGAAATTAGAGTACGCTTTTTTTTTACATTTATTTCTGATTTTTCCCATTTTCTCCCAATTTAGTGGCCAATCGATCCCTATTTTAATTCAAACACCCACCATCATACTGCATGCGTTCGCCAACAGCCTCTCTCCGGCCGGCAGTCTCGAAGGAGACGCCTCCCCGCTTTCGTGACAAGGTGAATCCAGGCCGAACCCCTGCTTTTTCCGACACACACAGAGACGCATTCATGTGACGAACACAAGCCGACTCCGCCCCCCTCCCGAAGACAGCGTTGCCAATTATTGCTGCTTCATCGAGTCCGGCCATAGTCGGATCTGACGAGACCGGGGCGCGAACCCCGGTCCCCAGTGGGCAACTGCATCGACACAAAGCCGATGCTTAGACCGCTACACCACCGCGGACTTGCATACGCCCTTTTAATGACAAATCTCTTTGTAACCACATGTTACGTTTATGTTTCAATTTATCAATCATTGGGTTGTAATTTAAGGTAACTCCGTTCTTGGGGTTTCAGTTACTTTTTCTTTTACATGAATGTTGCAAATTGACACCTCATTACAGTTTTTCAGTGCAAATTGACACCTCATTACAGTTTTTCAGTGCAAATAACTCACACTTATCCAAATTCAGGCATAAACCTGAAGCTCTAGAGAATAAATCAATAACCTTTATAGCTGATCGTACCCAAGAAGCATTTTTAAGAAATAAGGTTGTATTATCTGCCAAATGACTTATAAGAGATTATTATCAGCAACAGAGATACCTTCACCTACTGGATTTAACATAATGGCAAAAAACCTGAGCCACCAGGAGGAAAAGTTAAACAGAAACAGGGCAACCTTGTCTCACCCCTCTCTGTAGAGAAAATCCTTGAGTTGTGCCCCATGTTTTAGTTTAACTGAGTTATTACCATTAACATAGAGAATTTTCATAGCATTACAAAAATATGCCCCAAAACCAAAGAGTTCTAGACAATACAAAATAAAAGGATGTTCTGCGGAGTCAAAAGCTTTGCAGAAGTCCAGGAAAAATATGAAACTTGTCCAGAATTAGATCAGAATAGTCTATGACTGGGTCCGCGGTGTAGCGGTCTAAGCATCGGCTTTGTGTCGATGCAGTTGCCCACTGGGGACCGGGGTTCGCGCCCCGGTCTCGTCAGATCCGACTATGGCCGGACTCGATGAAGCAGCAATAATTGGCAACGCTGTCTTCGGGAGGGGGGCGGAGTCGGCTTGTGTTCGTCACATGAATGCGTCTCTGTGTGTGTCGGAAAAAGCAGTGGTTCGGCCTGGATTCACCTTGTCACGAAAGTGGGGAGGCGTCTCCTTCG
The DNA here is from genome assembly GCF_029633865.1 of Lampris incognitus. Taxonomy (NCBI): domain Eukaryota; kingdom Metazoa; phylum Chordata; class Actinopteri; order Lampriformes; family Lampridae; genus Lampris; species Lampris incognitus. The sequence goes on from NC_079224.1 coordinate 28,017,042, forward strand.
AGACTGCCGGCCGGAGAGAGGCTGTTGGCGAACGCATGCAGTACGAGGGTGGGTGTTTGAGCCAAAGTAGGGATCGATTGGCCACCAAATTGGGAGAAAAAGGGAAAATCAGAAATAATTTAAAGAAAAAAAGAATAGTCTATGAGGTCTAAGACCAATCTAATATTATTGTTAATATGTCTACCGGTCATAAATCCAGATTGATTTTCATCAATTATTGAGTTTGAGACTTGCTTGAATCTTTTAGCTAAAATAACAGCAAACACTTTATAATCATTATTGAGTAAAGTTGTTGGTCTCCAATTGTCCAGCAGAAGCAGATCTTTTTTTTTTTTTTGGTGATTAAACATATTACTCCTTGTGTCATTGTAGTAGAAAGAGAGGAATTCTGGAGACTTTCTGAATAGACCTTATAAAAGAAATGGTGTGAGTAAATCAGAGAATAATTTGTAAAATTCAGCAGTGATACCATCATTACCAGAAGATTTATTGTTTTTGAGTGAATGGACGCCTTCCTTAATTTCACCTTCTAATATTGGAGCTTCACATGATAAACAGTCCTCCTCACTTATGGATCAAATTCATCAAAATGTTGACAAAACAAAGTAAAGTTACTTTCGTCGAACTTTGATCTGTATAGATTAGAATAGTAATTACAACAAAATTTAGATATATCATCTGTATTATCAGTAACAGACCCATTAATATTCAGCTGTGACAAAAGATTATATTTCACTCTTTGCCCTTCTAATTTAAAAAAATAAGCTGACATTTGCTCTCCATGTTCCAGCCATTTCCATCTGGATTTTACCAAGGCCCCCTCAGCCCTCTCTCCATACAATTCATCCAATTTGTTCTGCAACTCTGCAAGTCTAACAATGTGTTTATCATTCACTTCCTTTGGTGGCAAATTAGTGAGGGAAGCAATTTCAGAAACCACCTTCTCCTCCATGGCTTGTCAGCCTTTGGCATAATCACTTCCATACTGCCTTAAATATTTACCAATGTCATATTTTAAGAGCTCCCAATCACAACCAAACAATCCCTCAGCTTGTGCTTTATTCAAATAAAAGGTAATAATCTATTCCAATTCCATTTTAACAATAGCATGTTTTAGCAAAGAGTTATTCATTTTCCAAAAAGAGAAACCTCTGATACTACCATAATCAGACACAAGTCTGATATTAATGTAGACGGCTTTGTGGTCTGTAAGTGGAGTTGTCATCACCTTGACTGTACACAAATCCTTAGGCGAGTTTTTAGAAACAAGTTAGTAATCTAAGCGTGACAGTCTAGAGCCACCCTTGTTGCCCCAAGTATGAACTCTTGTCAGTTTTAAATTCCTCTCTCCATATATCTACAATATCAAATCTAACTATGAACAGCTTTAACAAGGAGTTTTGATTAGACCTTTGACATGGGGACCAACTGTCAACAGCTTTGTCTAAAACAACATTAAAGTTTCCTCCTATTACCAAGTAAGCACCAGGATATTTAGATAGCCACTGTTTAAGCTTGCATTCTAGGTCTATTAGTAGGACATCATTACTAGACTTTGAATTGTACCCATAGATATTTCTTATGATCAGGATAGTATTAAAGCAGTTTAAGACTTGGCAGATGAAATGACCCTCTGGGTCACACTCACAGTGCAAAATAACACCATCATAATTGTTTTTCAAAGAAGAGACCCCTGCCGATCTTTCTGTTCCATGAGATAACCATATATCGTTGCCCCATTGTGATCTCCAAAAAGCGGTATCACTAGGAATAGAATGGGACTCTTAAGAAAATACAAAATCAGTTTTGAAACGTTTTGTAAACAAAAATAAGGCCTCATGTTTGACAGTATTTCTTAACCCCCTGGCATTCAAAGATAAGATAGAACAAGACATAAAAACACAAAGAATGAACAATAGAACAACATATTAGTAATAAAGACAAAGTAGAATATTGTCACCTTCTTAAAATAATGGCCTAAGTCATATTTTCAAGTTTTTAAAAAAACAGAATAAACTGAAACAAATATAGAATATATTTCTTAATGTGAAATGATTAAGAAATACCATATATTCTATATGTGTTCAGACCAGCCTCGTTGGCACCCTGGGGAAAAGGAAGCGTGAGATGCCCCTCTCCGCAAAACAGAAGGCAGAGCCGTTCAGCACCAAGGTGCTGAAACGTGGCAACGTCATGCTCACCATCTACCAGGGCAGGCCAAATAAGAATGTGTGCGTATTGAGCACCGTTCACATAACCGTGGGCATCACGGATGGGCTGAGGTCAAAGCCAGGGTCTGTTACATACTACAATAACAGCAAGTACGGCGTGGACATCTTGGATCAGATCGTACGCATGTGCTAGGTGAAAAGTGGTACTTGCAGATGGCCGGTAGCGGTGTTCTACAACATCTTGGACCTGGCTGGTATCAATGCCTACATCCTATACAAGGAGTGCACCAATGCCAGCATGCCCGGAGGAACTTCCTGCTTCTAGTGGCGGAGGAATTGAGAGCGGAGTTTATGAAGGGGAAGTTGGCACAAGGTCCCAGTCAGCAGCTGAAGATCACAACACCGCAGCAGACACCGAGACGGAGGCAGTGCCAGGTTGAGAGACGCTGCAACAAGAACAGAAGTTTGGAAATCTGCTCTAAATGCCACAAACCCGTGTGTGGCAAATGTGAGCGGAGGAGAGATGTGGTTTGCATTGCCTGTGACCCCTAATCGGTCTTTCAGACTTGGGCCATTTCCAAGGGCAACGTGACGCCAGGCGCCATCTTCCAAGGATCAGAGGCATTGTTTACGAATTAGCTAGGACTTTATTTATCTTGACAAAATATAGAGTTTAAAAACCAGCCGTTATTTTAACCGCCCATGGTCGTTTTAGGTAGGAGTGAAATCCCGGTCGTTCTAGTGTTAAACAAGTGACCCATCACAAGAACTCACCCTTCTAAATGGTCGGTTTGACCATCATGTGTGATTGCTTCATTTTATGGCATGTGTGTGATGTTACACTGGTCCATCTAGAGTTCTCTGTGGAGACGGAGAGATAAAGGTGCTTGTGTTTTCTGCTACAGAGAAGACAGGCCTGCGGCTGTTGGTCTGCTCATAATAGCAGGGTTGGATTTGTCATACAGACTGATGTGCATGTACTCACAAAAGCATTGCCAAGACACAGACACAACACATATCGGTTAAATTAACATGAATGTTCAAAAGATCCTTTAAGCTTCATGTAATCAACTTCCTTGACAGAGCAAAGTGATGTTTTTAGCTGTGTTACTGTTTAATGTATCTGTATGTGTGAGCTTACATGTGGTTTTACCATACTGAGATGAGAAGAAAGACTCTTTCTATTCTATTGTGTTTTATATATATATAATGTATGAGTTCAAGAAAGGAAGGAAGGAAGACTTTATATTCTATTGTGTTATATATATGAGTTCAGCAGTATCCCCTGTGTGCTAACTCTGATACATTCGGCTCAGTTACAGAGCTTGTCATATTAATTTTTCCCGGCCTAAGCCAGTTGCTGCTGAAATCATATTGTTGTTGTCTGTAAGGATTGATTAATTTTACCATCATTTATATCCCAGGGCATTATGGGCAGGGTACAGAAACTTATTTTTCTCTTCAGATTCAATTTCCTGACTAAATCTGAGAAGATCCAACAGGAGAAGAGCTGGACTCAATTTGTGGAGCTGTCCAGGTTGCTGACTTCTCTCTTTCTCTCCCTCTCTCTCTCGTCTTTCCTCCCTCACCACCCACCATTTTCTGGACATTTAATCAGCCAGGTAAATAAAGTGAAAATGAAACTTCTGCATGCTCTTTTCCAGTATCGTGCTGGTTTTATGCTGTCATATGGGGCTTGGTGGTCTATGGGTGTGCTTCTTGCTCCGGGTATGAGAAGCAGAATCTTCCCATGGGCTCTGTGCCAAGTGTGCAACAGCACAGGGCCCCGCGCCTAGCTTGCAATCCTGCAGGGTTTATATATATATAGCGTTTTTTCCAAAACCGTCAATGGTGTTGAGTGCTTGACTAATGAGGAGTGGAATATCACGTCACGAAACAGGCCTGTACTGCTATGTATTAAAATCTTTTTTCCTGTATCCATGTTGACATGTATACGTATATATATATATATATATATATATATATATATATATATATATATATATATGTGTGTGTGTGTGTGTGTGTGTGTGTGTGTATATATCTGGGGTTTTTTTTGGGAAACCGTCAGTGGTGTTGAGTGCTTGACTAATGAGGAGTGGAATATCACGTCACGAAACAGGCCTGTACTGCTATGTATTAAAATCGTTTTTCCTGTATCCGTGTTGACATGTATACGTATATATATATATATATATATATATATATATATATATATATATATATATATATATATATATATATATATAGAATATATGTGTGTGTGTGTATCTGGGGTCTTTTTGGGAAACCGTCAGTGGTGTTGATAAAAGTGCTCAACTAATGAGCAGAATATCAACTATATATATATATATATAGTGCATCTGGAAAGTATTCACACCCCTTCGCTTTCCCCACATTTTGTTATGTTACAGCCTTATTCCAAAATGGATTAAATTCTTTTTTTTCTCAATACCCCATAATGGCAAAGTAAAAAAGGTTTTGCAGAAATTTTTGCAAATTTATTAAAAATAAAAAACTGAAATATTGAATGTACATAAGTATTCACACCCTTTACTCAGTACTTGGTTGAGGCACCCTTGGCAACGATTACAGCCTCAAGTCTTCTTGGGTCTGAAGCTACAAGCTTGGCACACCTATATTTGGGGTATTCCTCCCATTCTTCTCTGCAGATCCTCTCGAGCTCTGTAAGGTTAGATGGGGAGTGTCGCTGAGGAGCTATTTTCAGGTCTTTTCAGAGATGTTCAATGGGGTTCAAGTCTGGGCTCTGGCTGGGCCACTCAAGGACATTCACAGACTTGTCCCAAAGCCACTCCTTCATTGTCTTGGCTGTGTGCTTAGGGTCATTGTCGTGTTAAAAGGTAAACCTTTGCCCCAGTCTGAGGTCCTGAGCACTCTGGAGCAGGTTTTCATCAAGGATCTCTGTACTTTGCTCCATTCATCTTTCCCTCGATCTTGACTAGTCTCCCAGTTCCTGCCACTGAAGAACATCCCCACAGCATGATGCTGCCACCACCATGCTTCACTGTAGGGATGATATTAGCAAGGTGATGAGAGGTGCCTGGTTTCCTCCAGACGTGACGTTTGGCATTCAGGCCAAAGAGTTCAATCTTGGTTTCATCAGACCAGATAATCTTGTTTCTCATGGTCTGAGAGTCCTTTAGGTGCTTTTGGCAAACTCCAAGCCGGCTGTCATGTGCCTTTTACTAAGCAGAGGCTTCCGTCTGGCCACTCTACCATAAAGGCCTGATTGGTGGAGTGCTGCAGAGATGGTTTTCCTTCTGGAAGGTTTTCCCATCTCCACAGAGGAATGCTGGAGCTCTGTCAGAGTGACCATCGGGTTCTTGGTCACCTCCCTGACCAAGGCCCCTCTCCGATTGCTCAGTTTGGCTGGGTGGCCAGCTCTAGGAAGAGTCCTGGTGGATCCAAACTTCTTCCATTTACGAATGATGGAGACCACTGTGCTCTTCGGGACCTTCAAAGCTGTAGAAATTTTTTTGTACCCTTCCCCAGATCTGTGCCTCGATACAATCCTGTCTCGGAGGTCCACAGACAATTCCTTTGACTTCATGGCTTGGTTTCTGCTCTGACATGCACTGTCAACAGTGGGACCTTATATAGACAGGTGTGTGCCTTTCCAAATCATGTCCAATCAATTAAATTTACTACGGGTGGACTCCAATCAAGATGTAGAAACATCTCAAGGATGATCAGTGGAAACAGGATGAACCTGAGCTCAATTTTGAGGGTCATAGCAAAGGGTGTGAATATTTATGTACATGCAATATTTCAATTTTTTATTTTTAATAAATTTGCAAAAATTTCTACAAAACCTTTTTCACTTTGTCATTATGTGGTATTGTGTGTAGAATTATGAGGAAAAAAAAGGAATTTAAACCATTTTGGAATAAGGCTGTAACATAACAAAATGTGGGGAAAGTGAAGGGATGTGAATACTTTCCGGATGCACTGTATATATATATATCGCTTTTTTATGACTGTTCTTGACCCAACATGCTTCCAAAACGAAATTCCTGTGTGTCAGTTATATTATGCATTTTCAAGGTCATGTGAAAAAAAATCAACAAATTACTTAAGTTTTTTCATTTTCAACTCTTAGTCCGCGTTCCATCTCGCTGCTCCCTGCAAGGAAGAAGGAGAAGGGGAAACAACGTCAGCTGCACGAAAGTGCGACTGGTTTCATAAAAATGAGTCAGGCGCTCAGAAAAGGAACAAAGAAAAAAATGAAAAAGAAGGAAGAATTTCACAAGTCACTACGAGGATCGCTGGATAAATTTGTCAACACTTCCAGAGATGTGGTGGCTGAGCAGGTGTCCAAAGCTAGCGGATGCATGGTATTGTGACTGTATGCTACATGTAATGACCGGTCTGAAAAATTATCTAAAATATGAATGAAATATAGGCTACAGACCTGAAATATTAAATTTTAACACACTATCATACTTAACATGCCAAAATATAGTGACAGCTGAGCTGACTTGATGATGTAAAAGCCAATAGTTTTACAGTTGATATTTTTCCCCTTGGAAAGATTATAATAGCAAAAAGTCATAACTGAGACTATGTGCATGATGATGCTGTATTGTTCTAGTTGTTGAAAATGTATTGCGCCGATACTATGCGGGCAGTAGAACTAGAATAATTATGTGCATGTGACCGTGATTTGTGCGCATGCATGTCAATGAGCAGGGCCTCGCATGTCAAGTTCGCACAGGGCCTCACAACCCGCCTGCGACGGCCCTGATGAGAGGTCCTGGGTTCAAATCCTAGATGAGCCCTTGTCTGTTCACTGTGTGCAGGCATCAGCTGGCTAAATTAGATTGCTTGGGGCACTGATGAGGCATTGGCATTACATCTTGTACTGCCTGCAGCTTAACTGTGGCATTTGGGAGTTTTGTGGCTTGCCTAATGGCACCATAACGTTTCCTATACTGACAAGACAGCTGATCATTCACTTCCACTGACAAATTTATCTAATGTTTGTTTTCTGCCTGAGAGCATGCAGTAGTCTGCTCACTTTACACCCACTGTGTGTATTCTGTATTCCGTCATTATCGCCGCCCATAGAAATAGAATGAGAGTAGAATGGACATTCTCCTTCAAAACAACATGGTAAGACGGTCAGAGTGGTGGCCATTTTTATTTGAGCCGCTGCCATAGAGCTCAACAGTGACCGCCCACTTTTTGAATGGGTCCATTTCCGGGGGTGAATTTCTCGTTTATTCACTCTATTTTTGCCTTAGTATGATGTTATATTACTATGTATATATGAAAGACTCCGCTCAATACTACGATTGTAGCCTGTTGTCTGTCATGCCAACATCCTGAATCTGTGATTTGTCTGATCATTTGACGTTTTGTTCTTGAGCTATTGAAGCCAAAAGTCCGACTAGAAGATACGGATGCATTGGGACACATCATCAGTGATGTTTCCTGAGGTCCTTGGGTGTTTCGGGTCTCTCAACATCATACACCCTCGCTCACGCAACTCAGCCAGGGTTGATCAGAACCTGGCTTGTGTCCCAGCATCATTGGCCCACAGATCACTCCTTCTGATCCAAAGCCATCTGGAGGCCCTCTCTGCAGCCTCCATGAAAGACTTGATGGCTTTCCTTTCAGCAGCCCCAGTGATGCCAAGTAGAGTGTAGGCCCTGCACAGTGAACGGTCGGCAAAGCCTCTACATCCCACTTCAATGGGCTCACAATGTGCTTTCCAGCCTCTCCTCCAGCATTGATCCACTGGCTCCTGGTACTTGCACCATTTCCGCTCATTTGCCTCTTTCATCCGGTCCTCCCAGGGAACCGTCAGCTCTATAAGGAGCACCTGCTTTGAAGATGATAGCACTACGTCTGGCCTCAATGAAGTTGTTATAACCTGGTCCGGCAACCTGACCTAGTCCCCCCACCCACCACCCCCAAGTCAACTTGCAGCTCCCAGTCTGAGGCAGAGGTGAGGAGACCGGCTGCTGATCTGGGCTGTGACTGAGGCTGCTCACCAGCCCTGACAAAGGCAATAATCCTCTGTCCACGGGCTTGCTTGTTGTTGGCCACAGCTTTGGAGATGGCTTCTGTGACTGTCTTCACCACCTGGTCATGTCGCCAGTGGTACCAGCTCTCTCCCAGGGCTGATGGACAGCTGCTGAGGATGTGCTCGAGTGCCCGAATATCCTGATATCCCAATATAAAACCAATTTTGCTGCAGTTTTCAAAAGTAGAATTAATCACAGTCACAAATAATCTCAGTAGTTATACAATAAAACATTTCCCATGGCTGAGCTATGTTTTCTCACCATTATTTCATGAATGAAAGTCAATGAGCAGAGCAGCCATTAATTCGCCTTGATTAATTTTACATCATGAAAACCGCAACGGTTAAACACATTTGATGTCTTTCAATAGGGGCTTTGAAATTATGATAGCCTGATCTTTGTCATTTCATGTCAGACTTGGTCGCATTCATGCGAGGGTCCGCCTAGGAGGCTGCACATCCATAGACTGACAGGCAAAACATTTTAAGTAAGTAGATTTTTTAGCTTGAGCGCTGCGTATTAACAATTTTGTTTTTCATATTTCCGATTCAATTGATTTGGGTGCTGCACAACAGTCTTATGATGGCAGGAAAAACACTGTTTTTTCTGTCCGTTTATTTTCCTTCTCCCGGTAGGTGAAAAAAAGGGTTTGTTGCCAAGTCCAAGCACCGGAGAAGGGGAGATATGTACACCTGGCAGAGATCTGCACTCTACTGAGTGCACGCCTCTAGTTTTCTTGATATTTCTCTCCTTGTCGTTTCCCTTGTTGACACACAATGCAATCAGAGCCCGCTCTGCATTTGCCCCCCCCCTCACCCGCCAGGGAGCATAAACCTTCATCACTCTCATTTTATAGCTCTCTCTCATTTTCTGTCTCTTCATCCTCTCCCTTACCCAGTTTCCCTTATTCTCTCATTCTCCATCTCATGCTTGATCTCTCTTCATCACTCTTAACGCCCCCCCCCCCGTTTCTGTGGATTAGGGACTGCAGAAGGAAAGGTCCAACGTAAACAGAGATTCTCAGGTATGGCATCCCTTCTGTCCATCATGATGGATAGAGAGCTTTTCCAATAGCGCCAGCCCTTAACGGGTTATCATTCAAAAGGAACGGCATAGCGGATATCGTTAAGAATTTTTCACATATTCTGAATCTCTCCCACAGCTCCTTATCTCTGCTTTTTCAGAGACCAGTGACCATCCATAACCAGCTCAACGGGACCACCTGTCCATCACATCGACAGGCACACAGAGAGAGAGAGAGAGAGAGAGAGAGAGAGAGAGAGAGAGAGAGAGAGAGAGAGAGAGAGAGAGAGAGAGAGAGAGAGAGAGAGAGCAAGATAGAGAGAGAGTGAGAGAGAGAGACAGAGACAGAGAGAGACAGAGAGAGAGAGTCAGCATCCTGGATAGCTCCACAAACTCAAAAAGAGGGAGGGAGCTATACCCGCTGTAAGGAGAACAGCGCACGTCCTTTCCAAAAAAATAGCATTTGAATATATGTCAGAAGTTGATCTCAAATTCTTTTTTAAAAATCCAGAGGACTGTTCAAAATCTAGGTCTATGTTTCTATCAATCAAAACCCAAATATTCAAGTTGTCCTCGGATATTTAATTCTACAACAAAGTATCTGCTAGAAGTCTTTCTTAAAATAAGGAATCGCTTCTTCCAAATGTTTATAATCTGATATTGGGACAAAAACTCTGAATAATAGAAAACCCTTTCTTGACTCTCTTTCATCCTTTTGTTCATGTAGTGGTTTGACAAATACCTGGCATGGATCGAATTGCTACCTTTTCCAGCAATGAGAGGAGATGGGATTATTGATCAGGGGATGCTACAAAGGGGTCGCGTTGTCTTTGTCCAATGGAAACAAACAACACAATGAATCCCATTGTCTTTGTGCATATGAAAATGATTGAAACAACTCATCACATCGTCCGCCAAGCGGGATGAAGAAGCGAGACTTGTGTTTGCCAGGAAGCACAATGACTCAAATAGCAACTAATAATTTCACAAGCAAAGCAGAAGCGTGCAACTTAAGGAAATTAGCACATTCACAAGGGTCACTTATACAAAATGTCCTCTCGACAGGGGAAGCTCTCAAAAACCCGTTCGGTAATTTACCATCAACTGTCATTGTGACAGTGTTGTGGTGGGAGTAAGGACACACTTGAAGCAATATCAGATTTTACAACATTTATTAAACATGATAGTCCCCTCTGAAGCCCGGCACTCAGTCAAGTTGTCTTTCTTTTCAGTGGCAGTCTGTTATCTTTTAATAATCCCCTTTACAGAAGCAAGACACAGACACAACACATATTGGTCAGATGAACATGAATGTTCAAAAGATCCTTTATGCGTCGTGCAATCAACCCACTTGACAGAGCAAAGTGATGTTTTTAGCTGTTACTCTTTAATGTATTTCCATGTGTGTGATGTTATATGTGGTATTACCATACTGAGATGAGAAGGAAGACTTTATATTCTATTGTTTTATATATATATATATATATATATATATATATATATATATATATATATATATATATATAGTATGTATATATAGAAAGAGAGAGAGAGAGAGAGCTCAGCAGTGTCCCGTGTGTGCTAACTCTGACACATTCGGCTCAGTTACAGAGCTTGTCATATTAAATTTTTCCCCAGCCTAAACCAATTGCTGCTTAAATCCTATGTTTGTTGTCTGTAAGGATTGATTAATTTGACCATCATTCATATCCCAGGGCATTATGAGCAGGGTACAGAAACTTACTTACTTTTCTCTTCAGATATAGTTTCCTGAATAAATCCGAGATGATCCAGCAGAAGAGCTGGACTTAATTTCTGACTTGTGGAGCTGCCCATTGGGCTGACTCACTCACTCACTCACTCACTCACTCACTCACTCACTCACTCACTCACTCACTCACTCACTCACTCTCTCTCTCTTGTTAAAAGAAACACTCAGCGATAGGAAAGGTGCTCAACAAATAAGGAGCAAAATAATCCAGTGATTCAAGTAAATTCTTTATGAGACAGTACAAGCCTGTTTCATGCCATAAGCAATCATCAGCTGTCAATAAAGTTACATGGGAAAGAACATATCATTAACTGCCCCGTCATGCACATCATGTGCACAATGTCTAGTGGGAAAGGGAGAGGTGCCTACATTCAAAAATTCAAAAACACGTGATCGCTAACAGTCCAGCGGGGATGGTCTGGTATTTGTCTGTTGGCATGATTTCTTTATAGTTACAAAATAGATGCTTATATCTATGTTTGCAACTGCTGGCCAGTTCATTACTGTTATCCAATGTGGACATTTCTGGTTTGCAAATGATAAAATACTTCATTTAAAATGAGGTTTAATGCACACACGTGTAGCTTTAGAAACAACCGTTTAAAGAATGTAACATCTTTAAGCCATGTGTGTGTATATATATATATAAACCCCAATTCCAATGAAGTTGGGACGTTGTGTAAAACGTAAATTAAAAAAAATACAATGATTTGCAAATCCTTTTCGACCTAAATTCAATTGAATACACTACAAAAACAAGATATTTAATGTTCAAACTGATAAACTTTATTGTTTTTTTTGCAAATATTCACTCATTTTGAATTTGATGCCTGCAACACGTTCCAAAAAAGCTGGGATAGGGGCATGTTCACCACTGTGTTACATCACTTTTCCTTTTAACAACACTCAATAAGTGTTTGGGAACTGAGGACACTAATTGTTGAAGCTTTGTAGGTGGAATTCTTTCCCATTCTTGCTTGATGTACGACTTCAGTTGCTCAACAGTCCGGGGTCTCCGTTGTCGTATTTTGCGCTTCATAATGTGCCACACATTTTCAGTGGGAGACAGGTCTGGACTGCAGGCAGGCCAGTCTAGTACCCGCACTCTTTTACTACGAAGCCACGCTGTTGTAACACGTGCAGAATGTGGCTTGGCATTGTCTTGCTAAAATAAGCAGGGACGTCCCTGAAAAAGACGTCGCTTGGATGGCAGCATATGTTGCTCCAAAACCTGTATGTACCTTTCAGCATTAATGGTGCCTTCACATATGTGCAAGTTACCCATGCTGTGGGCACTAACACACCCCCATACCATCACAGATGCTGGCTTTTGAACTTTGCGCTGATAACAATCTGGATGGTCCTTTTCCTCTTTAACCTGGAGGACACGACGTCCATGATTTCCAAAAACAATTTGAAATGTGGACTCGTCAGACCACAGCACACTTTTCCACTTTGCGTCAGTCCATCTCAGATGAGCTTGGGCCCAGAGAAGCCGGTGGCGTTTCTGGGTGTTGTTGATATATGGCTTTCACTTTGCATGGTAGAGTTTTAACTTGCACTTGTAGATGTAGCGACGAACTGTGTTAACTGACAGTGGTTTTCCAAAGTGTTCCTGAGCCCACGTGGTAATATCCTTTACAGAATGATGTCGGTTTTTAATGCAGTGCCGCCTGAGGGGTCGAAGGTCACGAGCATTCAATGTTGGTTTTCGGCCTTGCCGCTTACGTGCAGAGATTTCTCCAGATTCTCTGAATCTTTTGATGATATTATGGACTGTAGATGATGAAATCCCTAAATTCCTTGCAATTGTATGTTGAGAAACGTTGTTCTTAAACTGTTGGACTATTTACTCATGCAGTTGTTCATGAAGTGGTGACCCTCGTCCCATCCTTGCTTGTGAACGACTGAGCCTTTCGGGGATGCTCCTATCATACCCAATCGTGACACTCACCTGTTTCCAATTAACCTGTTCACCTGTTGAGGAATGTTCCAAACAGGTGTTTTTTGAGCATTCCTCAACTTTCCCAGCTTCTTTGGAACGTGTTGCAGGCATCAAATTCAAAATGAGTGAATATTTGCAAAAAAACAATAAAGTTTATCAGTTTGAACATTAAATATCTTGTCTTTGTAGTGTATTCAATTGAATGTAGGTCGAAAAGGATTTGCAAATCATTGTATTCTGTTTTTATTCACGTTATACACAACGTCCCAACTTCATTGGAATTGGGGTTTGTATATATACTATACCATATCTTTCTCATCTTTTCGTCCCTCACCACTCACTATTTTTGGACATTTAATCAACCAGGCAAATGAAACTTATTCATGCTCTTTTCCAGTATCGTGTTGGCTTTATGCTATGTTAAGGGGCTCATTGGTCTAGGGGTATGATTCTCGCTTTGGGTGTGGGAGGTACTGGGTTCAATTCCCAGACAAGCCCTTGTCTCCTTACTGTGTGCAGGCATCAGGTGGCTGAATCAGAGAGTAACTGATTCCTTAGGACACTGATGGGAAAGTGTTACATCTTGGAGAGATCAGTTACTGCCTGCAGCTCCACTGTAGCGTTTTGTGGCTTGCCCAATAGCACCTTGAGAGTACCTGTACTGTACATCGACAAGACAGCTGATCATTCGCTTTCACAGACTACAGTAACTCTCCGTTCTCTATTCTTCTGTCCTTCATCACGAAGAGATTTCCCAGAGAAGTTTCAGCCTCCCGACTTCCTCAAATTCAACTGATGTTTGTTTTTCTGTGACAAACATGATAGATAAACAGTCCTCTTGAGCCAACCACTCACCGACAACTTACCGACAATGGTCAAAAGCTTATTCAGCCTTCTCTATCTCTGCCTGCTGAAACCCATGCACACAACAACGAGGGGCTGAAATAGCCTAGCGAGTCTACTTGATGGTGACTTAGCAGATGCGACGACCCCTTAACGCAAGTGAAACACTGAAGAATGAAGGAAACATTTTACAAGTATACAGTTCTGTTTTTTACGGGGAATTTCGGAGTGTATGTGCATATACAGTGTCACATATATAATGAAAGACATGCTTAATTTAATAGCACATGGTTATTGTTGTCATGACGCATCTACAGGGCCTGTTGAAAAAACCAAACGGTTAATCGTGGTCATGAGAAAAAAATGAGGCCATGTTCACAACAAAGGAATGATGCAAAAGAAGCGTGAGAGTGAGCTGTCATTTTAACAACAACTTCATTAATCGTATTAGGTCACTTTCAGGTGGTTTGTAAATCTTATCTTTGCACAGAATGCCTATATTATCACACTACTCTACGAAGGTCAAAGGAGCTATGTACCAAGCCTAATTCCTTGTATATGAACATAATTGGCCATAAAACTGACAGACTCTGATTCCAAAACTTTGAAATAATTATATCAGTTGTCAGTAATGGGCATGAAATAAAAAATCGGTCTGCAAATCAGTTGTACTGCATGGTTATCATGGCAGGGGTGTGACTGACAGGACATACCTATCACTCGATTATGATTTATTGGACTTTCCCCAGACTGTACGACTTGAACTATCACATTTATATAATTGAAATTTCCTACAATATGCACAAACCCAATTGGTATTCTGAAGAAGACAGATTGCTCTCAGACACTGTCTTCCTTTGGTGTTCAAATAGGCGAAGAGCACTAATAAAGTGGTTTGAAACATTCACTGGGAGCAATGGCAATGTTTACTTCCTGCTTCCAGTGGACGAAGTGGGGAAGGTATTCCAAAATGAACAGTTTTTCTTATATACTTCTTCTTAAGTGTAAACACACTTCACACCGGCGAGTGTCACGTGATTTGGAGTGATACTTGATAGTGAGGTTAAGAAAAAGGTTAAGAAAACGTTTAGTTAGATTCTGTGTTTTTCGTTGTCTAAAAAAAGCCAGTCCTTATTCTACCCGATTCCACACCAATGTGTAAACCATATCTCTTGCCACAATCAGGTTTTCTGTGAGACATGTAGTATACTCTGAATATTAAGTCAGTATCTCCAACAGTGCCTTTTTAGATGTGCTTAAAAAACACAGAGGAATTATAATCAGTCTGTTTTAAAAACACAAATAAGGACAAACAAAAGTTCATTTCATAGCAGTCCGCACACAACAGAAACACGGCAACACCACGGTGTATTCAAAGACGGTCCTCTCCGCTTGGCCTTCCCTGACAAGGGTCAACAGAAGAGATTGTTTTGTGGTGGGAGGGAGAAGAAAACAAATACAGAAGGTAGAAACTTCAGGAGCAGGTCTGCGGACAGCTGTCAGGGACGCTAATTGGTTTTGCTGCCGAAGGTGGCGTGAAGGCTGAGCTGAGCTAGAAAAGAGAGGGCTCCAGTCAGCTGGATCCACGGCTGGAGCTGGAGGTGATTGACGGGTTGGGGTGGGGGAGGTGGTGGGGGGGTGGCAGGGAGGAGGCTCAAAGCAAAAGGCCACACTGGGCAGAATGCATGGGCTGGATGAGATTAATGAGGCCAGGCAGTGGCCATCGGAGGCCAGGTAGGAATACAGGAGATGGGGATGAAGGTAAGAACTGGGGAGAGATCTGGGCTGAGGAGCAAACACTACAGATGGGTATCTCCCTAAATCTTTACATTTACATATATACATGTTTACTTATTTAGCAGACACTTTTATCAGAAGCTACTTACAAGAGAGTCAACAGATTAATCCAAATGTTACCAGCTGACATCATAGAGCGCTTTAAGGTATTCATATCCTAGCCAAGAGTACGTCCGATTAGTGCATTTAATGTATAGTAGGAAGACCTTTCAGCATCAAGATGTGGGGGATAAGGAGGGTTAAAGCATCCATCCACCCATTATCCAAACCGCTTATCCAATTAGGGTCGCGGGATGCTGAAGCCCATCCCAGCAGTCACTGGGCAGGAGGCGGGGAGACACCCTGGGCAGGCCACCAGTCCATCACAGGGCCAACACATTCACACCTAGGGACAATTTAGTATGGCCTATTCACCTGACCTACATGTCTTTGGACTGTGGGAGGAAACCGGAGCACCCGGAGGAAACCCACGCACACACAGGGAGAACATGCAAAACATGCAAACTCCACACAGAGGATGACCCCCAAGGTTAGACAAGCCTGGGGTTCAAACCCAAGACCTCCCTGCTGTGAGACGACCGCACTAACCGCTGTGCCACCGTGCCGCCCAAGGTTAAAGCACAAAGGATATATTCATTGCCACAAGTCAGAAAACAGGCAAATTATATCATCAAATGCAAGTATAAAAGGATTCAACATTAGACACCAATAGTAATGGTGTTTAAGTAAGTACAGGCACGATAGAAGAAGCCAGCGCAAATTCGTACCCAGAAAAGTGCCACCAGATAACACTTTAAGGACTGAGGTAGGTCTTGAAGATGAAGTTTTTAGGCCTCTGTAGAAGGAAGTGAGTGAGTGAGTCAATGTTTCTGATGGAAACAATGAGTTTGTTCCACTATTTTGGGGCCAGGTGAGAGGGAAGTCTGGGCCTAGAACTTGTCACCTCAGTTGAGGGGACAGATCTCCCAGAGGTCGAACGAAGAGGGCGAGCGGGAGCGTTCATGTTAACATGGGATTACAGGTAAGTCAGTTCAGTTCCCTGAACTGCCTGAAATGCCAACAACAAGATTTTGAACTTGATGTGGGTAGCTACAAGGAGCCAGTGTGGTGACATGTGCAGCGCTGTCAGTTCATGTCAGTTGTCTGAAGTTGTGTCAAAGTGAGAAGAACTTTTTATTTAGCTGTGAATGCGCAGGGGGAGAGAGGTCTATTTCTCAGCTAGGGTCCGTGTTTGGGCTGGGACCACCCCTGGATATGAGGAACTGGGCAAAGGATGGTCCTGGGACCAGAGCAGTGGCCAGAGATAAAGTAGTGGTCTTAGGCTGGATGTCTAAACAGGGGTAAGAAGATGACTATTCTGCTTCCTCAATCATGCACACATTCATCAACTTCGTCTGCTTCTACTATAGGGAAGCTGAAGAACCTCACACAGTCGGTGCTGAGACTCATCCATCCATTATCCAAACCGCTTATCCTGCTCAGGGTCACGAGGATGCTGGAGCCTATCTCAGCAGTCATTGGGCGGCAGGCGGGGAGACACCCTGGACAGGCCGCCAGTCCATCACAGGGCCCACACACACACACACACACACACACACACACCTAGGGACAATTTAGTACGGCCGATTCACCTGACCTACATTTCTTTGGACTGTGGGAGGAAACCGGAGCACCCAGAGGAAACCCACACAGACATGGAGAACACATAGGGCCTCCCACAGTGAAAAGCAAATGTCTAACTACCAGAGCAGAAAAGGAGACTTTTTGCTCCCATATCATGTCCTGGGGCGGCACGGTGGCCCAGTGGCTAACGCTGTTGCTTCACAGCAAGAAGGTCCTGGGTTCGCACCCCAGGGTTGTCCAACCTTGGGATTCATTCCAGGTCATCCTCTGTGTGGAGTTTGATTGTTCTCCTCGTGTCTGCAGTAGATTTTCTCCAGGTGCTCCGGTTTCCCCCACCATCAAAAACACATGCATGTTAGGGTTAATGCTCCTGTCTGTGCCCCTGAGCAAGGCAATGGAAAGACGAACTGCACTGTAAAAAGTGTCGCATTTACGGTGGAAAAACTGTCAAACCATGACAGTAGAAGGCCATAAACTTAAAATAGGTCGAATACAGTTTCTGTCTCAGTGAGACACCGTAAATATATATATCAGCCAAAACAATCGTTTTTACATCTCTTTTCTTAAAAAATTACATAAATCTACCGTAAACAGTCCATGGTAAAGTTCTGGCAACCACAGCTGCCAGTTTTTTTTACGATGCTTTTACCGTAATAGTAGAAAAAGTTCTACCGTAGTTATTACGGTATAGTTCTGGCAACAGTTTTTTTAGTGTGGAGTTGGTGCCCGAGCGCAGCATGGCAGCTGCCCACTGCGCCTAGCTACACAGCTAGGATGGGTTAAATGCAGAGAAAGAGTTTCCCCATCCACAATGATAAAGTAGTAAAAAAAAAAACAACATCCTCGGCCATGCTTTTATATATAGATAAAAGCTAAATAAGATAATAAGATACAGATAGATAAAAACTGTCCTTTTGTTTCTTGAGAATTTGCTACGTGTGTGTAGTTCTCAACCTCAATCTCATCTAATGAGCTCTGCAAGCCCTCCTTTCAGTCTCTCTAACTATTCATAGAGATAGCGGGGGGGGGAACTTATATTCGCCAGTTGTTTACAATTAGTCATTACACAGACGGCACTGCTTAGGAGACTCAGAACTGTACCCTCTTTTTCACTCTTTCTCAGCAAGCAATTCTCTCTTCCATCTGTTCTCTACCCTTTCTCCATTCACCTCAGGCTATAGTTGGAAATGCAATACGCCACACTGGAAATTCAACTTTACCTCCCGTAAGAAGTCACAATAAGAGAGGAAACAGTGGAATCTCTTAAATCTACTCCTCTAGAAAGCATTTAAGTCACGCCTCAGATGACCAGTTGAAAGACGTGTGCATGGGGAAAAGTTAATTTATCCTCTGTAACATCACTTTACCTCCAGCAGCACTGCTGAAAGAAAGGATTACTCCAAGATAGTGAACACTGGATTGGACTGTGCTTTCCAAACAGCTTATGGACTTTCCAAAATACCTTAAAACCTTCCCACAAAATACAAAACAGAGGAAGACAGAAGATACTGGCATATTTGTGAAACTGGCGTTTAGAAGAGGAACTGATGATTAACCCTGAGATAGGGGTGAAAAATTGATTTACTAATTTACCATTGCCTAACTCTATGTTATTGAATCTTGATTCTTCTGTACTTAGCATTATTTGTCTCATTATGTCGTTGTTTCATTTTTATCTAATCATCTTTGTACAAACCCTAGAGCACTTAGTAAACTCTGTTTATGAAAAGTGCCTTTTAATGGCACATTTAATGATACAAAGTTTATTATTTATATCATTATTATGACTAGTCATAAACATGAGTTGTTCTCTGTTTTACTTAAGAAGAAAGTTTATATGGTAATTTACATTTTGAGGTGATTTAAAAAAAATTATGTTCTCTGGACACATATACCCTGTTCTGTATACTAAAAATATCCCAAGACAGTCATTATTACAGAAATCAACACTTCCTCCCATTGTTTCTGTAAAAACATACTTTTAAAAAAAGGGCTTTCCTCTGTAAAACTGCAGTAGTAAGAGTTAACTCATGTCTATCTAAATGTCACAATCAGTGTATTGACGACAAAGAAACCTTGAGGCTTTAAGTTCTATTATGTAGTAGTATGTGTCTGTGCAAGCAGAGTTTAGGTTTCATCATTAACACTGCTCAGGTGTTGAGCTGGCGCCTTCTTTGCAGCAGCAGCAGGAGCATGTGGAGAGCCCCGAGGCAGCAAATCCTCTCCCACGCTTGGTCTCGCAAAAACAAGACTTAGGCTAGATCACTGGTCTCAAACTATCTGATCGGTGAAACCACGATTAATGGCCCATATTTTGCATTTCTTTATTTTGCTCTTTGCTTTTTTCCTATTTAGATATAGCCACTATTTCAATTTTTTTTCAATTTGTAAATTTGTTAGACAGATATACTCCTTTTATAGTGTTGTGCTGTGTCCTGCTTGTTTCATGTGAGCAACTGAGGTCCATATTAACAATCAAGTCAAATGCCTTGGACGTGTAAACTTACTTAACAAGTTGTCAGCGTCCAGGTGGCGTGGCGGTCTATTCCATTGCCTACCAACATGGGGATCGCCGGTTCGAATCCCCGTGTTACCTCTGGCTTGGTCCGGCGTCCCTACAGACACAATTGGCCGTGTCTGCGGGTGAGAAGCCGAATATGGGTATGTGTTCCGGTCGCTGCAATAGCGCCTCCTCTGGTCGGTTGGGGCGCCTGTTCAAGGGGGAGGGGGAACTGGGAGGAATAACATGATCCTCCCACGCGCCACGTCCCCTTGGCAAAACTCCTCACTGTCAGGTGAAAAGAAGCGGCTGGTGACTCCACGTGTATCGGAGAAGGCATGTGGTAGTCTGCAGCCCTCCCCGGATCGGCAGAGGGGGTGGAGCAGTGACCGGGACGGCTTCGAAGAATTACAGCCATAATCAGAATAGTCGCGTAATTGGCCAGATATAATTGGGGAGAAAGGGGGGGGGGCGAGTAAAAAAACAGTTTCTGAAAAATAATATGATTCTGTATTCAACCATATACGATGTACACTATATGTACAAAGGTATTGGGACACCTGGCCATTATGCCTACATGAGCTTTTATGACATCTCATTCTAACTCCATAGGCATTAATATGGAGTTGGTCCCCCCTTTGCAGCTATAACAGCTTCCACTCTTCTGGGAAGGCTTTCCACAAGATTTTGGATCGTGTCTGTGGGAATTTTTACCCATTCATCCAGAAGAGCATTTGTGAGGTCAGGCACTGATGTCGGATGAGAAGACCAGGCTCACAATCTCCGTTCTAGTTCATCCCAAAGGTGTTTGGTGGGGTTGAGGTCAGTGTTCTGTGCGGGCCAGTCAAGTTCTTCCACACCAAACTCACCCAACCCTGTCTTAATGGACCTTGCTTTGTGCACTAGGGCATAGTGATGCTGGAACAGGAAAGGGCCCTCCCCAACCTGTTCCCACAAAGTTGGAAGCATAGAATTGTCCAAAATGTCTTGGTATGCTGAAGCATTAAGATATCCCTTCACTGGAACTATGGGGCCTAATGCAACCCCTGAAAAACAACCCCATACCATTATCCCTCCTCCACCAAACTTTACAGTAGGCACAATGCAGTCAGGCAGGTAACGTTCTCCTGGCATCCGCCAAACCCAGACTCGTCCTTCAGACTGCCAGACAGAGAAGTGTGATTCGTCACTTCACAGAACACATTTCCACTGCTCCTGAGTCCAGTGGCAATGTGCTTTGCACCACTCCATCTGATGTTTGGCATTGTGCTTGGTGATGTAAGGCTTGCATGCAGCTGCTCGGCCATGGAAACCCATTCCATGAAGCTCCCAGCGCACAGTTTTTGTGCTGATGTTAATGCCAGAGGAAGTTTGGAACTCTACAGTTACTGAGTCAACAGAACGTTGGTGACTTTTGCACACTATGCACCTCAGCACTCGTTGACCCCGCTGTGTGATTTTATGTGGTCTGCCACTGAGTTGCTGTTGTTCCTAAACGCTTCCACTTTTCAATAATACCACTTACAGTTGACCGTGGGATAGCTAGCAGGGAAGACATTTCACGAACTGACTTATTGCAAAGGTGGCATCCTATGACAGTCCCACGCTTGAATTCACTGAGCTCTTCAGAACGACCCATTCTTTCACAAATGTTTGTAAATGCAGACTGCATGGCTAGCTGCTGGATTTTCTACACCTGTGGCAATGGGTCTGAATGAAACACCTGAATTCAATGATTAAGAGGTGTGTCCCAATACTTTTGTACATATAGTGTATCTATGTTGTATTTGGAAGTAGCTTTGTAATTCACAGCCAATATCCAATATTATAGCGCAGTGGGTCAGAACTAACTTTAGCCCATGGTGGTAAAGTACTCCTCAGTTTGCTTACTTCCTCCACCTGGTAAGTCGGAACATTGCATTTTTTTTATCATATCAATTTCCTGGTTTTTCATCCCCCTGCTTTCCCCTATATAACATTTATTGGCTAATAAACAGGTCGCTGTAACGAATACTAATTAAGGCCTCGCATTTATGAAAGCTTCAAATCGCCTCAAACCGTAAAACTCTCCCCCTCTCCGCTCCTTTTGAGTTTATACATGCAGAATCCGTTTCAAGGGACTTTCTCAGACACCTTGTCAAGGACACAGACTAATCACACCACTGTGGGTGAAAAGATAAACCTCGGGTAACTGTCTTATTTTTGTCCTAACCTTCAAATATTTTCACCACGTGCTTGTCAAGGACAAAAACTAAGAACACACAACTGTTTTAAGGAGGATGTCACTGCTTTGAAGCATTACAATTATTTCATGGTATCTTCGTCAAGAACACAAACTGAACACACCATTGTGTCCTGAAAGACAAACAGGTAAGGGCATTGAATGCAGGGTAATGTCTTTATCCTGAATCATTAAAACGACTGCACAGGGTGCGCAATGTTATAAAAACTGACCTCTCTCTCTCTCTCTCCTGCAGAGCAGAAAGTTATTGGCTGGCTGACTGTGGCATTGCGTGGATTTTATCTGTTTGGCTGTTGGGAGGTAATCTACCACCGTTCTCCCTGTCCTCATACGATTGTCTTGATCTGGGTCTCAGCAGGGGCAGCACGGTGGTGCAGTGGTTAGTGAGGTCGCCTCAAAGCAAGAAGGTCCTGGGTTTGAGCCCCGGGGTAGTCCAACCTTGGGGGTCGCCCCGGGTCGACCTCTGTGTGGAGTTTGCATGTTCTTCCTGTGTCTGTGTGGGTTTCCTCCAGGTGCTCCGGTTTACTCCCACAGTCCAAAGACATGTAGGTCAGGTGAATTGGCCGTACTAAATTGTCCCTAGGTGCGAATGTGTGTGTGTGTGTGTGTGTGTGTGTGTGTGTGTGTGTGTGTGTGTGTGTGTGTCTGTGTGTGTGTGTGTGTGTGTGTGTGTGATGGTCTGGCGGCCTGTCCAGGGTGTCCCCCCACCTGCCGCCCAATGACTGCTGGGATAGGCTCCAGCATCCCCACAACCCTGAGCAGGATAAGCGGTTTGGATAATGGATGGATGAGTCTCAGCCAAACTGGCAACCCAAGGCAGAGAAACAAAGAGAATGACAGAGAATGACAAAAAGCTGGAGAGAAAGACATACAGAAAGGCAGGCAGACAGACAGACAGGTAGTCAGACTGACAAACAGGCAAGAAAAAAGGCAGACCAATCGACCAACAGACATACAGAGGAGCGGATAAAGCCATTATGTAGAAACACCAAAAGGCAAATAGGTGGGAAGAGAGAGACAGGACGATAAACAGAAAGGCAGATCGACAGGCAGAGAGAGCTAGGTTGAATAACTTTGCTGAATAGCAGCCGAACTTCCCAAGACCTCAACTCATCCATAAAGAGGAGGGTCCATTACATTAGAAATGTATGGAATACGAGGGACATTACAAAAGACAGCAGAGGAGAGAATGTGGCATCATCTCAGGGATTATTCAGAGATAGATGAATGTAAATAGACCAGTCTGAACGGAATGGGTGTAGACTGAACTGTCAGACATTGATCCAGATATAGTCCTCTCCAATCCAGTTGAATGTATTCGCATAGCTATCATGGACACAGTCTTTACATTCACACAGTGAAAAAACGTAGATACAGTTAATGCAAATGGATGACACCCTGTATCTTTAGACCCTCGACTGGGGTGAGGAAAAACTTCTCAGAAATGTATACTGTAAATGAAATGTCTGGAAAGCTGGGAGGATGAGATAATGGCTTATAACACACATACAAGACAAACATACACACTCCCAAACCAACCTCAGTAATTTGTCTCCGATTCGGGGCAGCCTGTGCATTGATATGGTTTTAAAACGGGCTATCTATCTGAATAATGATTGTGCCTGAGAATCCATATCCAGTGTACTCACCGAGGCGGGCCGTCTCCCAGCCTCCCTCCCCGCTGTTTCAGATCCCAGCTGATTCCCTGCATCAGGGTGATGATGCCTGCAGTCTGGAGGAAAGACAACAGCAGCCTCCTCTGGCTTCTACTGTGCTGATGGATCCACCGGGCAAGAGAAGTGGTTCTCAACCTGTAGACCACAACCCTATAAGGGTCTGACATCAAATATATACCATATAACACACACACACACACACACACACACACACACACACACACACACACGCGCGCGCGCGCACGCACAGTTTCTACCATGCAGAGCTCAAGATCAGTAACTTTTTTTGTTTTTTTTTGTTTTTTTATTACGGGTACTGCAGTCTCAAGTCATCTGTGTGTATCATCAAGTTAAATTTAGGTCAAAGCTCAATGGTCTGTGGATTTGGATCTGCAAAAGTTTGTCATACAAACTTTTTTCAAGGTAATGTCAAGGTGATATCATAAAAAGTTAGTGATCATATACCCAGCTTACACCAGCTGCTGTTTGTTGCTCGAAGTATGTAAATTAGCCTATTTAGTGTTACTGCTAATCATTTTCATGACCACAACGTGTATCTGACATTATTCTATGTTGGTTTTATGGTGCTCAACAAAATCTAAATACAGCATTTACCAAGCCTATGCCCTTGTGTAACAAATGGAAGATAAACAATCTGTTCATCATTATGACAGATTATAAAGCACATAAAAATGTGCATTATATAAATATGTTCCAAATTTATAATATAAAGTCTGATTTTACCTACCCCTACACATTTGTACTCACACCTACATACATGCGGTATCTAAATATTTATAGAAATGTTGTTTCTAAGACAATTCTTCTGATATGGTGTTCAGGATCAATTCAGAGAGCTATTCCTAAGAATTGTTCCTCTATCTACTCCTTTATCCTTCTATTTTCTTCGCTCTACGTTATGGTCAGGTTTTCATTTCTCTAGCTTTGCAGCTGCAGCTTCACTCGCACCGGTCGATATAATTTTCTCGTTAATATTCTTGTATTTCTTATTTCTTGGATGCACATTTGCTATGTTTACATGGATCTTAATGTCCCAATTATAATCAGTTTAAAAGCCCAAACAGAATAAAAATGCTCCATATAAACACCTCAATCAAAATAAACAAACCCAAACTGATTGAAATTTCAATTGGTTGCTGGTAGTTTAAACCTCGTTATAAACTGATCAAAAGAAAAATTGTTCCATGTAAATGATTCAACCCAATTACTTTCTGGCTTTCTGTGTGTGAGTCAATGATGACACTGACTTGTACCAAAACCATTGGTTTATTAACACCAAATAGCGTATTCACATGAGACCGGTGATCTTGCTTAGTCTGCCTGGTAAGGATGAACGAGTAGATCACAGAGCACATCAATAGACACACACACACACACACACACACACACACACACACACACACACACACACACACACACACACACACACACACACACACACACACACACACACACACACACACGCACCTAGAGGTACAGTGGCTCGTGGTGGACAAACAGTACAATCACTTAGTCAAATGATCTACATCCCTTTCCTTTCGTTCACATCTCTTATATAAAACACAATAACACTGGGTAAGTGTAAACATTACAAAACATTTCTATATGGTTTTACGATTTCAGTAAACAACCCAATGAGGATACTCCTGGATAAACTTAAAACAATCCAACTGTAAACCAAGGTAGACCAATATATCACTTTAAGAAGTAGGCATATTCATAAAACATGAAATCACCATAAGTGCATAAGTGAAACGACTTAATGCAAATATTCAATTAACATTACATAACATACTGCACATTGGTAACTATCACATGAACCATGTTATACACAGCAAAGTCTTTTTTTCCATAGCTTCCTTTTCACTGCATATATTTTGGGTTTGGTCTGCAGATGCGGCCTGAACGTGTTGTGTAGTGCACATTTCTGTTCTCAGTGGGTAACTGTGCTGTGTGTGTTGGCTGGGGAGGGGATGTGTGTTGTGATTGTATGGTGTTCGGCTCTGGTGTGTGTGGTGTGAGGGGTACACTGTTCACTGTAGAGGGGCTGATGTTCTCCGAGTCTGGGTCCTCTGCATGGAACTGTGGCGGTGGCAGCTCTGCAACGGGAAGGATGTGGCGGCGATTCCTCCTGTATGTCTTCCCGTTGGACTGGATGACATAAGAGCATGGCTCCTTGCTCCTCTCCTTTACAGTCCCAAGTCGGTCATATCCTTTGGGGGTCTGCATATGAACCACCTGTTCCTCTGTTAAAGGCTATAGTGGGTGACTTGACTTGTTGTACTGGTGTTTTAGAGTGAGCCTTTTGTTGAGGAGCTGGGCACTGACTCACTGGGTGTCCTTCGGAGCCAGTTCCAGTAGTTTGGTACACACTGGAATGGCTGTGTGTGTCTGCCGTGACATCAGACAGGGGAGCCCAGCGTTGAATCGCAGGGGATGTTTCTGAGATTCAGGAGATTGAAGAAGATGTCAGATCCATCTCTATGAGATTTCTCCATCAGCTGCTTGGCACCTGACCGCTCCGGACTGCTCTCTCTGCGAGCCCATTGGACTGTGGGAATTCAGGGCTGCTGGTGATATGGACAAAATCCCATTGTTTGGCAAAGTTTTTGAAACGCTGACTGGTGTATTGCCTAGCACTGTCAGAGAAGAGGGTGTACGTTATACCATGGACCGAAAAGTGTCTTTTCAATTTGGATATCACAGCTGATGATGTTAGGTCACGGAGAAGGTCACTTTCGAACCAGCCAGTATATGAATTGATGAGCACTTGGTAGTGTTTGCCATGCCATTCGAACATGTCTGTGGCTACTATGGACCATGGGAGATCTGGAACTGGTTGGAGTTGCAGAGGTTCTTTTCGCTGGTGGGACTTGGTGCTGTTACATACTGCGCATGCGAGTAGCTCTTCAGTGATGTCGTTTGACATTGCCAGCCAAAATATAATGCCTCTAGCTCTGCGCTTGGTTGCTTCAACACCTGGGTGGCCTTTGTGCATGATGTTGATGTATTCTCTGCGCAGAGACCAGGGAATGACTTTTGTGGCCTTTCATGATGATCCCTTTCTCCACTGTGAGTTTGTCTCTGTAGGGGAAGAAAGGAATGAGACAGCAGGCAGAGCTGGCTTTCTCTGGTGGGCCATCCTCTTTGAATGACTGCACTGAGAGTTTGTAGCACTTCATCCTCTACCGTGTGCTGTCTGAGTTCTTCTAGGCGAACTGTGGAGATGCAACTCACTGACATGACTTCATAAGCATCGTTTTCAGCAGGGCTCTGGGAGACTTGTGCATTTGGAGCTCTTGAGAGAGTGTCAGCCAGGTACATGTGCTTGCCTTTTTTGTATACCAAGCTGATGTCATAGCTCTGTAGGCGGAGTAGCATTCTCTGGAGACAGGCAGGGGCGGTGTGAATGGACTTCTTTAGGATCGTCACCAGCGATTGATGGTCGGTTTCCACAATTATGGACTTTCCATACACATAGTTTTTGAATTTTGTGCAGGCAAACACGACAGCTAGAAGTTCTTTTTCTATTTGGGCAAACTGTGTCTCCGTATCTGTGAGGGTACATGATGCAAATGCTACTGGCCTGCCGTTATGTAGCATGCTGCTCCGAGTCCATAGCATGATGTGTCACAGGTGAGTGTGACTGGCTCCTTGACGTTGTAGTACATCAATACCGGTGGGCTGGATAGGCACAACTTGAGGCAGTCAAATGCCTCCTGATGCTGCTAGAACCAGCATCACACTGTCTCCTTGTTGGTCAGTTTCCTTAGAGGCGCTGCAATGTCACTGAAGTTCAGAATGTACTTGGCAAGGTAATTTACCATTCTAAGAAAACGCTGTAGTGAAGTGGTATCTGTGGGGACTGGCATGTCAGTGATAGCTGCAGTTTTAGAGGGGTCGGCTTTTAGGCCTTCGCTTGTGAAGATGTGGCCTACATAGCCTACTTGGTCCAGGCGAAACTTGCACTTGACTGGATTTAGCCTGAGGTTAACCTCGCTTATTTGTTCGAGCACTTTTCTCAGGTTGGCATCATGTTCAGCTACTCCACGGCCTCCGATGATGATGTCATTGACAATGACTGAGCATGGATAGCCCGTGAACAGCTGTTCCATCGAGTGCTGAAACCCCTCCCTTGCAGAGTTAATACTGAAAGGCATTCGTAGAAATCTGTAGCGCCCGAATGGAGTACTGAATGTCATCAACATTGAGGATTTCTTGTCAAGATGTATCTGCCAGAAAGAATTCTTCGTGTCCAGGACAGAAAACACTGTTCCCCCTGACATCTGTGCTGCTACCCCTTCAACACTACTAATGGGGTAATAGGGCCTTTTCAGTGCTGTGTTGAGGTCTTTTGGATTGATGCACAGTCTTATTTCTTGCTTGTCCTTGTATGCTGCTACCATGGAGGAAACCCAGTCTGTAGGCTCAGAGACAGGTGTTATTATACCTATGCTTTGCATGCGTTTGAGTTCCGCTTTAACTCTTCCTTGCATCACTACGGGGATGTGGTGGTCTCCGAATGGAGGCGTGGGTTTGTATCCCACTTCTGACACCATGTAGATACTTGTTCTGTTGTGTGTGTGAGTCAATGATCACACTGACTTGTACCAAAACCATTGGTTTATTAACACCAAATAGTGTGTTCACATGAGACCGGTGACCTTGCTTAGTTTGCCTGGTAAGGACGAACTAGTAGATCACAGACCTCATCAATAGACAAACACGCACCTAGAGGTACGGTGGCTCATGGTGGACAAACAGCACAATCATTTAGTCAAATGATCTACAGGGCCCGTTGGTGCACTGAGGTAACTTTAACTGTTCGCTCCTCGGACTGATGTCAGCTCCTTGAGCTGAGCACACGCAGCAACTGCTACAATGCACGTCCACTTCTAATCGCCGGAGCTCGGGGCGCAAACCGTGTGTGTGTTTGTCAGTGTAAGTGTAGGTTACTCACAAGCATTGCCACTCAGTCCACGAGCCTGGGAACCGTTGCCCTCCAGTTGCCTCCTGGCTAGCAGCTGAAGCAAGTCCAGTAAAGCACTGCTACTAAGGAGGCGGTGTGGGCCCAGCACCGCAGCACAAATGAGTTCCTCTCCTCACGAAATTAGAAGATCCTTCTGAAGGGAAACAGACCTAGCTCACAGCGGCTAGCTATCTTGTCAGCGGTCCAGTAGTTGATAACTTGTAGCGTCAGCTAGCTAGTTAGCTAACACCAGTAGCTAGCTAACCAATGTTACTTAAATAAACACTGCTAAACTTAATATCACGAAATAAGAAAAACGCACGAGTAGTAAGGACGATCCGAATGACCAACGCCGTTTTACACTTGTGGACCTATGTACACGAATATACTTCAGCAGCACAGGACGTAACCTCTCTCCCCAGGGTGAAGACTCGGACTAACTAGCTTTCTCCACGATTTCGCGGCTACAATTTATGATTGGCTCATTACAAAATTCAAATAAAAACACGTTAAAAAAATGAAACTGATTGATCTCAATTCAAAGAATTCCACCTCAAGAGTGGGAACCTTTACACTCCAAAACATCCTTGAAAATGTAGTAAGAGCAGAAACAAGATACAGGATATACAGTAATATATATATATATATAGATATATAGTATGCATTAACCATATTTTACAGGTCCTTATACACAAATATGTGCAATACATCACCCATGGTCGTGGCGTGCATGTTGATCATTTTTGCGTGTGCTGGAAGAGCATGTGATACAAACAATATAGGACCCCCTCCTTTGTAGCGCCACTAGTAGCAAAGCTACATTGGTTACCTCTCCCTCCCCTTTTTTTTCTCCCCAATTGTATCTGGCCAATTACCCCACTCTTCTGAGCCATCCTGGTCTCTGCTCCACCCTCTGCGTCGATCCGGGGAGGGCTGCAGACTACTACATGCCTCCTCCGATACATGTAGAGTCACCAGCCACTTCTTTTCACCGGACAGTGGGTAGTTTCGCCAGGGGGACATAGCACGTGGGAGGATCACACTATTCCCCCCAGTTCCCCCTCCCCCCGAACAGGCGCCCTGACCGACCAGAGGAGGCGCTAGTGCAGCAACCAGGACACATACCCACATCCAGCTTTCCACCCACAGATGTCTGTAGGGAGGCCCGACCAAGCCGGAGGCAACACGGGGATTCGAACCGGCGTTCCTCGTGTTGCAACGGAATAGACTGCTACGCTACCCAGATGCCCACATTGGTTACCTTTAATCCTGCTCTGCTGTTGCACTCATTGAATGACACTCTCGTTAACAGTGTCAGCTAAAGCAAATGCCTAAAATATCCTCGTGGAAATGGGGGATTCTTTGCAAGCTGATGCCCTTGGCAATGAGTAAGAGTAGGAGAGAAAGCGGAGGGATACCAAGTGAACCTGCCAACATCTTACTTTTGGCTGTTGGCATTGCTGAAGTTTTAGGAATTATAGCTCATTCCTCAGAGGCAAAAATGTGTAAAAAAATCACAATGGATGTGAGCCATACATGGAGTTTACAAGGAGGCAGGGGTGGGTGATGACGGGGTGAAATATGTCACTACGTTGAGTGTAAAGTAGGTCCAATAAAATATTTTTTCTCATATATATGTGTGTGTATATATGTATAATCCAGTGAGTCAAATAAATTCTTTATGAGACAGTAAAAGGCTGTTTCATGCCATAATATATCATATATATATTGTGGAGGACGTAAGAAAGGAGACAACACCACATCTCCTTTTGATCACACAGCCGTGGGGTCATTTAGTTCCTCTAATCAACTCAAAGTGAACAGTTCAATATCTTAAAACCTCAGCATCGTGTCTACCCACAATACCCCTTGCTAACCTCTGCCCACTGTCTTAAAGGGACCATCTCTGGCTCGCATGTCGACTATCTAACCTCTAAGTAGGTCATTACACACGCCCCCCCCCCCAGAATTCACCATGACAACAAAAAAAAATCAACGTGGCAAGGGACGAATCATGTGGTCAAAATTGCTCCTCTTTAAGGGTGTAGGGGCAGGGGGGCGTCCACGCTGAGGGGGCGGGGCCAGTTGAACCGGCCTATCCAGGTCCAGGTGAGCCGGCTGGAGGCAGTCCACCGAAACCCACTCCTGCTTACCACCGACACCCACCACAAAGTTCTTAGCCCCCGCCGACAGGACATGGAAGGGGCCATGGTAGGGGGGCCGCAGGGGGGTACGGTGGGCGTCGTGCCGGATGAAGATGTACCCCGCCGACTGCAGGTCCTTGGGGATGTAAGACTGAGGGAGGCCGTACCGTGAAGTTAGGAGTGAAAACACCAGCACTGTCCTGGAATACAGCCCATTGGTGGGCAGCAGACCAGGGTGCCACGCCATCTGGGAGAAATTCCCTCGGGACCCACAGTGGCTGGCTGTAAACCAGCTCGGCCAACAAGGACTGGAGGTCTTCCTCAGGGGCGGTCTGCAGGCCAAGCATGACCCATGGGAGCCAACTGCTGTCTGTGAGGCTGACCCAAACAGTGGCCTTCATAGAATGATGAAACCGCTCACATAAACCGCTGCCCTGCAGGATGTACGGTGTGGTGCGGTGCAGCTTCATCCCTAGGCTTTCAGCGACTGCAGCCCAGAGCTCGGATGTGAACTGCAAGCCCCGGTCAGAAGTGAGGTCAGATGGCGTGCCAAACTGGGCTACCTAGGACCCGATGAATGCCCGGGCCACCTCAGCAGACGTGGTGGTTGACAACGGAATGGTCTCTGGCCATCTAGTGGTGCTTTCCACCATGGTAAGGAGATGAATCAAACCACGGGAGGAGGGAAGGGGTCCTACTAGGTCCACATTGAGATGGATGGACCCCTCAGAGCTATTGATATGCTCTGACAACGACTCCTAGAGGATTAATCCTGAGTCTCATCACCAGCCAGTCAGACTAGCTTGGTCTAGTCAGAAAGGCACGAACTGAGGAAGCCTCTTGGATGAGAGGCGAAACGTCTTCACAGATATATACCAAGTCCAGTTACACTTGATTCAACTCCTTTGGATAACCATGACCTGGATGAATGAAAACATTCACAGACATCCTGTCAGCCTCCAGTTTCATTCGGCGCAAGGTGGTTTTTCTCTCGCCAGGGCGGCGCATTTGCTGATTTTCGGGCTTGCCATGACATTGCTTGCATCGGATTAGGCGTGGGGTCGCAGTAGAGGGTGTGTCAGTCAAAATCAGTGCTAGCATGGTGTCAAATAAAACCAAATATTACGCCTGCGTCTCCGCCTGGCGCAGACACAGGCGTTGTGTGGTAGCTTCTAGTTGAGGTAATTTAGATAGTTTTTAGCTGAGGCAAAGGTGCACTATGCACAGACATCCAAAATCACACACGCTTTTGTGCATGTTATGTTGGTTTATTTCATGAATAATGTAACTAATGACTACGTCCCTAAAAAAATGTCATCACAAAACATCTGCACGTGAACAAATGTCTTCCAACATGAAACAGTCAACGTGCGTCATTACGCGTGGAAAACAACATGGTGGCGGGGATTTCAGTAGTTCCGTTACCCTCATTCAACCTGATTATGATTGCCTAGGCCACTTGATCCGTGATTACAACTATTTAAGGTCTCCTGACCTGCTTTGTTCATAAAATGTACAGGGAAGAGAGAAAGATGTTGGTGAGAACTAAGACACATTAAAACAGTAGTCTGTCAAATAATCATGTTTGCGTGTTGTCTCGTATCACATTGGAATTGGTTTTAATGTCTGTTGTTTGCGCACTTGGCGAGTCCCGAACAAGGACATCAGTTTCCTCCTGGGACGAGCTTTTCTGCTCTAGCGAGTGACCTCTAGTGGACGGAGCGTGAACAATTCTCCAGAGATACCGTTTTTTGTTTTGCTCCGCTTGTGATTTCTCCCTCTGCAAATTATTAAGTGTCTAAGTTATTTATTCATAACGTACTTTTCTCATTTTTTAATCATTCCCATAGTCATTTAATTTCCTTAATGTCCTTTTAATAAATGAATGGCTGGTGAGATATCCATCTGTACTCAAACAAAAGCAGTCCAGTTTATAATTATACACAGAATACATATGCATATCCTCTAACTGCAGACAATATTAACTCCTCACTTTCTCCTCGGTGTCTCAAATGTACAGCCCAAATAGGCACCTTAACCCATTACCTATGGTCATGTCATAAATTACATAAGTATAGTTCTGAAATATTGTGTGAAATGGAAAAGGTATTTGACAAAGATTTAGAAATGGATCCAATGTCACTGATTTTGGGCCTCCTAAGTGGAAATATAACTACTGTAGCTTGCAAACGGTTATATAACGTTTTCATTTTTGCTGCCAACAAATTATATTATTACACTGGACTAGTGATAAGAGCCCTTCTGTTAAGGGCTGGCGCAAAGTTGTATTTGAGCTGGTTCCTTTGGAATATCTTACAAGTATTCGACGCACCGAAAACAGATCAGTTCTGGCAGCCCTGTCTTTATTATTTTGGGCCTCATTTTTCTTCCATTTTTTACAAGGAGTCTTCTGAACCTTAACTCTTGTAACCTGTGACTTAGCTGCAATATAGGCTGTTTCCTGTAACTTCCTGTATGTTTGCTAATTTGAGCTGTTTTTTTGTTTGTTTTTGTGCTACTGTTGCATATATTTTATTATTATTATTATTATAGTTATTGAGGAAAAATTAGAAAAATCCAATAAATACATTATGGCTGGTGTTACTGCTGACTGGAGAGGAAACGGAAACATCAAGGATGTCAGCATCGATTCTGACCAATGAAAATAGGTTGGAGGTGGAGCAAGTGTGTGAAAGTTTGCAAGAAGAGAGCCAGGGCGACCGAGTTTTCAAACAAGAGACACGTCGCTCACCTCTTCGCTGATGCACAGAGCAGGCTAGGACATCTTCATTGGGAAAAACTGAAACAATCTGATGTTCGCTCGTTCGAATTCGACTGCGGTATGACCTGGAAACTAGAGTCCTAAATGTTTTAAAAGAGTACGTGGGAAATGAAAGCCTAACAGTATGATATAAACAAATAGATGTTTTACTTTAAACAGACTTTAACTTCATGGTTGGGAGTGTGCTTCAGTTGTGTGTGCTGATGTGTGCAAGACAAATACCCTACATAAGCCTATGTGTGATATAGTACAATGTGGTCAGAAACTGATTTGATCAGCTGTGTTGTTTGGCTTTATGGCAAGTTTGGCATTATTGTCTTCTGTTACTGTATGTATATGCGTAACACACCACACAATAGGTGGACTGTGTACTGCGGTTTCAATATTTGCCCCCCCCCCCCAGTGCAAATGTCTAACTCCATGCAAGTCAGGGGTGCCCAACTCCAGGCCTCAAGGGCCGCAGTGTCTGCGGGTATTTGTTGCAACCATGCACTACACCACCTGATTTAACTAATAGCTCACCTCTTGGACCAAGGAAGGAAAGGAATTAGTTAAATCAGATGATGTAGTGCATGGTTGCAACAAATACCTGCAGACACTGCAGCCCTCGAGGCCTGGAGTTAGGCACTCCTGATCTACGGTGTGAGCCTCAGTTCAATGCTTTTAACAGGGTTCGTACACCTTTTTCATGGTCAAATTCAAGTACTTTGCAAGGACTTTCAAGGTCAGGTTTCAAGCTTTTCCAGTACCGTAAGCAGTTGTAAATTGCATAATTTGAGACAAATTCATGCACACTCAAAATGGTATTTTCTTTTTTATTAACCACACTGTTGCAGAACACATTAACTCAGGTGCATGTTGTGCAAATCAAAACAAATCAAAAAACCAATCAAAAAACCAAATCAACTTAAGTTAGTGGCCCTTTCTGTTGAGAAAAAAACAGCTGTGACACAAAATCCTTCAAGGTAAGGCGGCCAAATGGTTAAGGACCATTTAAAGAGTGTCTTTCAGTTTCTTCATCTTCTCTGCCAATGTTTTCTCCAAAGCCTCAAGATTTTTCTCTTTTTCTTTTGCTGCTCTTCTAAGTCCGTTTGACTTTGAAATGAGGTAGAGTTTGCCCTCTGATTCAGCTTTTTCTGCATTGCTATCAGCAGATTTCACCAGGACTTTCACATCCTCTTCCATCCTCTTCTTTTTCACCTTCATCTCTGTTATCTCCTCCATTAATGCTTTTCTCTTCTGCTGTTTCTGTTGATCTTGCTTTTGACGTCTTTCATCATCTAGGTACATGTGGTACTTTTGCCAGGCAGCAGATGCAGAAAGGAGCAATTCCTTTGTGTACCCTATGTTTTGCAGCCCCCCAACAAAGCGCACATGGTCATGGATGATCCGCTGAGCAATCAGTGAATGTTCTTTGAGGTTCTCCACCATCATCTCCTTGTTAATGGAAAAAAATCCTCTCAACAGAAGCTTGACCATGCGAGAGGAGTAGGGCAAGTCTTACTGCCTCCCATAGATGGCGAAACTCTGCTTTGTTGGATAAAAGTTCATGGTAAAATTCATCCAACCTATCACTCTGTGGACTGAACTTTCTAAAGTAATCTGAGGCTGACATCAGGTTGTGGTCAAAAAAGTGGCCAAACTCCCTGAGCACATCATCACAGCACTTTCCCTCAATGCGGCCAGTTTCCACAAGAAGTCAGAGAGTAGTGGTGAGTTTTTGGACACTCAACTCTTTGTTGTTGAGGTGCACCCTTGGATCCAGAAAAGACAGGCTCCTCACCAGAGGATATTTAACTGGTGCCTTTTCAAAAAGCTTAGACACCATCTTCATCAAAAAAAGCTTGCAGCTCTGCCTGAACTCAAGCCTGAGCCTCTCCGCTCCAGAGTTCTTCACATGTTCCTCCAAGCCTCACTCTGTAGCAAATCCAACTTTCAGTTTGGTCACATCCATGTGGTTCTCTGTGTCCTCATGGTCCACTTTGAGAAGCTTTACAGGGTTAGTTGCATTCTTCATCACACTCAACTTGACAAACTTCTCCATTAGACTTTTCAGCATAGTTGTGAGATCATTGCACATAAATGGCAGCATGGGTTTGTCAGTTTGGTATAGTTTCAAAAATGTTGTGATTTCCCTGGCAACCATTAGAAAGAAGTTGAGTTTTGCTGGGAAGAGGTCGTCGTGCACAATTATCTCAGCTTTCTTGAAAGACTTTGTGCACAGTTCTGTAACCTTTTTTGATTTGGCAGCACTGATGTATGTTTTCAGAGAGGGCAAAATCTGAAGAGCACGCTCAGCCACCTCCACATTTTCCAGCCATCGGTGACTACAGAAGTCAAGAGGGAAGGATGTTGAACCAGTGACTTCTGTATAGTCCTCCCTACGAGCGGGGACATCCTTAAATAGCCATTTAAGGCTGGACAGAGCATCTCCTAGGTCCTAGTCTGTGGATGCACAGCCTGCTCTAAAGGCATTGTGTAGTGTGTGCAAACCACAACTTCCAACATTTAGCATTTTCCTCCCAGTTTGCTTTTCAATGTTCTGCTGGGCCAGAGAGAAGACCTTCTAATTCACATTTGGGCCATCCATCGACAACTGAATCAGGTTCTGGAAGCCTATATCTGAACACACCTTTTCAATCTTCTCATGAATTTGCTCTGCAGTGTGATGACCCAAGAAAAATTATGTCAGGTACCTTGAATGTACTTGGTTATTGTTCCAGAATCTCACATGCATGTCAATCTGGCACTTCTTCATTTCCTGATTTAGACTTTCATCAAACAGAAGTACATATCCAGACTCTTTCTTCGCTATGTTCTTCATTAAGGGAGAGAAATGAGGAGCAATCCCAAATGTGGTGAGGTATGCCACTTTTCTCTCTCCACAAGATAACTGCTTTGCAATGTCACTGTCAGGGAACATGGTTCGGAAAATGTCTCCTGCATCTCACATGACTTGTAGGAATAGTGACTGGTTACAACTTTTATTGCCCAACATATTTCTGCTTTCAGTGTTGGATTAGAGCTAACATATGAAGTTAAGTTGCTTGGGGTCTTGCTGGTTGTTTGATGTGGATTAGAAGACCCAGAGGCTGGTAGACGGGGAGCTGTTACTCCACTGGCTGCTTCCACTGCACTCTCCATACTCCTGTTGCTGGTGTGGATGTAGCTGTGTTTGATGCGTGGCTTGTCGGCTGGAAAAAATCCTCCACTGTAGGACCTGGGTTTTGAAATGCTCTCAACAGATCTTGATGCTTTTTCCCTACCACCAAAAATAAGGGTAAATTACACTACCGTTCAAAAGTTTGGGATCACCCAAACAATTTTGTGTTTTCCATGAAAAGTCACACTTATTCACCACCATATGTTGTGAAATGAATAGAAAATAGGGTCAAGACATTGACAAGGTTAGAAATAATGATTTGTATTTGAAATAAGATTTTTTTTACATCAAACTTTGCTTTCGTCAAAGAATCCTCCATTTGCAGCAATTACAGCATTGCAGACCTTTGGCATTCTAGCTGTTAATTTGTTGAGGTAATCTGGAGAAATTGCACCCCACGCTTCCAGAAGCAGCTCCCACAAGTTGGATTGGTTGGATGGGCACTTCTTGCGTACCATACGGTCAAGCTGCTCCCACAACAGCTCAATGGGGTTCAGATCTGGTGACTGCGCTGGCCACTCCATTACCGATAGAATACCAGCTGCCTGCTTCTGCTCTAAATAGTTCTTGCACAATTTGGAGGTGTGTTTAGGGTCATTGTCCTGTTGTAGGATGAAATTGGCTCCAATCAAGCGCTGTCCACTGGGTATGGCATGGCGTTGCAAAATGGAGTGATAGCCTTCCTTATTCAGAATCCCTTTTACCCTGTACAAATCTCCCACCTTACCAGCACCAAAGCAACCCCAGACCATCACATTACCTCCACCATGCTTAACAGATGGCGTCAGGCATTCTTCCAGCATCTTTTCATTTGTTCTGCGTCTCACAAACGTTCTTCTTTGTGATCCAAACACCTCAAACTTGGATTCATCCGTCCACAACACTTTTTTCCAGTCTTCCTCTGTCCAATGTCTGTGTTCTTTTGCCCATCTTAATCTTTTTCTTTTATTGGTCAGTCTCAGATATGGCTTTTTCTTTGCCACTCTGCCCTGAAGCCCAGAATCCCACAGCCGCCTCTTCACTGTAGATGTTGACACTGGTGTTTTGCGGGTACTATTTAATGAAGATGCCAGTTGGGGACCTGTGAGGCATCTGTTTCTCAAACTAGAGACTCTAATGTACTTATCTTCTTGCTCAGTTGTGCAACGCGGCCTCCCACTTCTTTTTCTACTCTGGTTAGAGCCTGTTTGTGCTGTCCTCTGAAGGGAGTAGTACACACCGGTGTAGGAAATCTTCAATTTCTTAGCAATTTCTCGCATGGAATAGCCTTCATTTCTAAGAACAAGAATAGACTGTCGAGTTTCAGATGAAAGTTCTCTTTTTCTGGCCATTTTGAGCGTTTAATTGACCCCACAAATGTGATGCTCCAGAAACTCAATCTGCTCAAAGGAAGGTCAGTTTTGTAGCTTCTGTAACGAGCTAAACTGTTTTCAGATGTGTGAACATGATTGCACAAGGGTTTTCTAATCATCAATTAGCCTTCTGAGCCAATGAGCAAACACATTGTACCATTAGAACACTGGAGTGATAGTTGCTTGAAATGGGCCTCTATACACCTATGTAGATATTGCACCAAAAACCAGACATTTGCAGCTAGAATAGTCATTTACCACATTAGCAATATATAGAGTGTATTTCTTTAAAGTTAAGACTAGTTTAAAGTTATCTTCATTGAAAAGTACAGTGCTTTTCCTTCAAAAATATGGACATTTCAATGTGATCCCAAACTTTTGAACGGTAGTGTATATTTTTTTTTAAAAACTTACTCTCAAGTATCAGTAAGATGCTTAAAATATAGTGTGTGTGTATGTGTGTGCACATATACACACAAACACAATACATACATACATACATACATACATACATACATACATAGCCTACATACACGGTAATAGGACATACAGTAAAAGATTCAGCCTCCCCCGGCTGAATAACCGACAGCCGATACACCCCGTCTACCTCGGCCATCTGATGACTGATCTCCGGGGGGTCTCGACGAGAAACACCGTGTAGTGCCGCTACGATCTCCCGCGTATCCAGCAGCGGCCAGCTTCGACACGACACGGTGTTTATAGTCGAGACCCCCGCCCTGACCGATCGCAGTCATCGGTCCCGAGATACAAACACCCCGCGGGTGAGAGCGGTGTGGCCGGTCAGAATCATCCTACCACTTACACACCCTATATAGCACAGTGCTTCTACATCACGTACGCCTAGCATGTAGCTAGCGGTTAGCATAAATACATTATAATTAACACGTAGGGCTAACGTGGTAGCTAGTACACCTGTGTGACTTACCTTTCATGTGACTGGAGAGTGCAGATTCTCCCATTGCGAAAAGACGAATCTCTTTTCTGCATACTTTGCAGTATGCCACATGTCGGTTTGCTCCATGTTTGAGCCATGTTTTATATTTTATGTTTTCCAGCCACCGTTCATTAAAATGGCATCCTCCCGGCATGTTGGTCCGACGCTCTGTCCGCTTAGGGGCGACGTCACACATAACAACAGACCAGCATGTTACACACGCAAAGGCTCATGCGAAGCCCACCAGAGAGAGCGGTTAACATTTTTTAATTTGACAAATAATAATAATAAATCAAATTTGTATTGCGCTTCTTAATACTCAAAGACGCTTTACATAGGAGCATACAAACACAAAGAGAGACAAGTAAACACGCGTACAGGACAGATAACAGTGGTTAAGTGCAGATAGTCCAGGGGTTTTTGCCAGGTTTCAGTGAGACAGAGTAGGTCCAGTTTGTTGTCAGTGATAAATTCGTTGAGAATGAGAATTTTTATTGAGGCGATGAGTTCCGTGGAAGGAGGCGTTTGGTGGTTTAGCCGGAGGAGTTGCATGGATGTGTAGCGTAGCGCCATGACCGAGGCTGAGAAGGAGAGCGTTGGGGGTGAATGATGGCTGTGACAGACGAAGGGATAGAAGGTGGAAAAGGATCAACCACAGCGAGGCAGATGGAGAGACTAGCCCGCCTGGGCCCATCAGGTAGGGGGCTGAAGGGAGCTAGCTAGCTGGCTCAGGTAGAAGGCAGCGGTCCCAGCCAGTGAGTGCTAACCGCACCGAGACAGGTGAAAGCCTGCCCGGGGACTACCTTTGAGGTGGAAGACGTCCGTCAGATGGGAGTTAGGTTGGCTCGAAAGGAAAGCAGCGGTCCCAGCCAGCGAGAGTAAAACCGCGTCGGGACGGGTGGAGTCCTGCCCGGGGGGCGATATTATGAACCCTACATAGGCCTCGCCAAAATCCCGTTTCTGGCTTTGTCACGTGTGCGCCACCGTAGCAACGCGAAAATATGTTGTTATGGGGTTAGCGCTCATCAAGGAAACGCTGTACACCCACAATTTAACCTGTCTAAGTTATCCACAATCAACATTAATATAATACCAATAACGTATCCAAGGAGCAGAGGCAGACCTTGTAACCTAAAATTGTTAGGTTAGTCAACTTAAGGCTATTCTTTCCCTCACAATCATAATTTCAACCCCATGGTTCACTTTTTAGACGATTCATAAGTTATGTAACTTAATATTTTGATTATTTTTAATCAAAACCAAAAATAATCTAGACTTCCTGCTTAATTTCGTTTTCAGGGCAAACACTTTTATACAACTTACTTAACAACTTACTGATCAGCTTTCTTAAATGTGAGAAAGTCTATTTATTAGATATATGTTCATTTTCAGACAACTAACGTTACTTACCTCCGTTCTGTTGTTGACAGCCAGCAGTCCAAAATTACAAAAGCAGCCAGCTGTCCAAAATTGCGAAAAATACAAAATTACAAAATTGAAGGTAGCTAACGTTAGCTTTGCTTCGCACCGAGTTGATAGTTGATTGTTTCCTTAGCAACGCAGCGGAAATCCGGCGTCCGTTCGCGAGATTTGGGACAGGGTACGGGATTTTGGCGAGGGCTATGTAGGGTTCATAATATCGCGCCCGGGGGCTACCTTTCAGCGTAGCGGTGGAAGAAGACCGTCAACACCGGTAAGTGTCCAAGCTAATGCTTAGAACACCGAGAGGTGTCCTAAAGCAGTAGCCTAGCACTGCCGTGGAGGTTTGTTTGAGATCCACGTAGGTTGGTTATCCGTAGTTCGTTTTGGTCAGCCGATTGAAAGGGCAGAGCGAAAAGTAGTAGATTTGCCAAAAAGAAGTAGCAAAAGTAGCAGCAAGGAAAGCAAAACTTAAAACTTAAAACTTTCGGAGGGAGAAGCGGCAGCCAAACGCGGCACCCAGCGTCCTCTCCTCTCCTGACTACTTTATTTCTCTCTCTTTAATAAGCGGTCTATTGAGTGAGATTGCTATTTGTTGTGAAATATACACTACCGTTCAAAAGTTTGGGATCACCCAAACAATTTTGTGTTTTCCATGAAAAGTCACACTTATTCACCACCATATGTTGTGAAATGAATAGAAAATAGAGTCAAGACATTGACAAGGTTAGAAATAATAATTTGTATTTGAAATAAGATTTTTTTTACATCAAACTTTGCTTTCGTCAAAGAATCCTCCATTTGCAGCAATTACAGCATTGCAGACCTTTGGCATTCTAGCTGATAATTTGTTGAGGTAATCTGGAGAAATTGCACCCCACGCTTCCAGAAGCAGCTCCCACAAGTTGGATTGGTTGGATGGGCACTTCTTTGAGCAGATTGAGTTTCTGGAGCATCACATTTGTGGGGTCAATTAAACGCTCAAAATGGCCAGAAAAAGAGAACTTTCATCTGAAACTCGACAGTCTATTCTTGTTCTTAGAAATGAAGGCTATTCCATGCGAGAAATTGCTAAGAAATTGAAGATTTCCTACACCGGTGTGTACTACTCCCTTCAGAGGACAGCACAAACAGGCTCAAACCAGAGTAGAAAAAGAAGTGGGAGGCCGCGTTGCACAACTGAGCAAGAAGATAAGTACATTAGAGTCTCTAGTTTGAGAAACAGACGCCTCACAGGTCCCCAACTGGCATCTTCATTAAATAGTACCTGTTAGAGCCTGTTTGTGCTGTCCTCTGAAGGGAGTAGTACACACCGGTGTAGGAAATCTTCAATTTCTTAGCAATTTCTCGCATGGAATAGCCTTCATTTCTAAGAACAAGAATAGACTGTCGAGTTTCAGATGAAAGTTCTCTTTTTCTGGCCATTTTGAGCGTTTAATTGACCCCACAAATGTGATGCTCCAGAAACTCAATCTGCTCAAAGAAGTGCCCATCCAACCAATCCAACTTGTGGGAGCTGCTTCTGGAAGCGTGGGGTGCAATTTCTCCAGATTACCTCAACAAATTAACAGCTAGAATGCCAAAGGTCTGCAATGCTGTAATTGCTGCAAATGGGGGATTCTTTGACGAAAGCAAAGTTTGATGTAAAAAATATCTTATTTCAAATACAAATCATTATTTCTAACCTTGTCAATGTCTTGACTCTATTTTCTATTCATTTCACAACATATGGTGGTGAATAAGTGTGACTTTTCATGGAAAACACGAAATTGTTTGGGTGATCCCAAACTTTTGAACGGTAGTGTATATGATTACAATTTCAAGCATCTACAAGCACTAGACCCAATATTCAAGCATTTTTCAAACCTTAAAAACACAACATTAAAATTCAAGCATTTTCAACGATTTCAAGCACCCGTATGAACCCTGTTTTAAACTATTAGTGAATAGATCCTGCTGCAGTGGGATGAGATTCAGTCAGGCAACGAAGAGTGGGGGGGGGGGTGAGAAAGAGAGGGGCATTCACAGGCAGACAGGTGGCTAGACAGACAGATAAAAGATGGAGACAGGAGGAAACGTGTGTGTGTGTGTGTGTGTGTGTGTGTGTGTGTGTGTGTGTGTGTGTGTGTGTGTGTGTGTGTGTGTGTGTGTGTGTGTGTGAACACATGCACAGACCGATAGACAGTAACAGACGTTAGGGTAAAGGTAACTCGGCACAATAACAGAAGACTGTGTGACAAACAGACACTGCTCAAAACAAAGACAGAGAGACGGACACACAGACAGATAAGTAGGTAGACAGATACACAAACCGATGGAAACAGAGGTAAGGGATGAAGTGACCTCTGAACAGCAGCAGAGAGCTGACAGCCAGCACACACCACAAACACGCATGGCTGCTTATAATGGCACGCAGCAATAACACAATGTGCAGGACAACCAAATCACTAACTTTGTGTCATTACGTGCGTGTGCACGCACACACACACACACACACACACACACACTACTGTAACACTTCTCCCTGTGGGAATCTGACTCATTTTGGTGTAAAAGTGGAAAATATACCGTGAGAAGACGTTGAAGTCTCCATCTCTGTTCTGTGTCTGAGTGGGAGTGTGAATGAGAGGTCACTGTCAAATTAAAAGAAGTACTCAGAGGAAAGGAAGTTTGGAGCAGTCAAAGAACAGTAATGAGGGAGAGACAGAGAGAGAGAAAGAGTGAATTTAAAAAAAACATTTATGGCACATGTCCACTCATTTATAAACTGAGGCGTCAGTCTTAATAAAACGATGCAAAAGGGCACCCGGGTAGCATAGCAGTCTATTCCGTTGCCTACCAACACGGGGGTCGGCAGTTCGAATCCCCGTGTTACCTCCAGCTTGGTCGAGCATCTCTACAGACACAATTGGCCGTGTCTGCAGGTGGGAAGCCAGATGTGAAGGGTAGGGTAATTGGCCAAGTACAATTGGGGAGAAAAGGGGGGGGCAATGCAAAATAATACAATCAAGTCGTTTGACAATTAAGAAAGAGTAAATCGCCCTAAGGAGAGAAAGGGAGGACACTGCAAGACAATGAGAGGTCAAAACAAAAATGAAAAGAAAATATTTGCCCGCTACATGAGAATGGAGAGACAGACAGACAGAGAGAGAGAGAAACTGCATGACAAACAACAGAGCAAACTAGACAGAGAGAAAAAATGGAGTGAGAAAGGCAAAGAACTAAAGCTACTGGGGAGGGGGGCAAGCACAACAAAGCAAGGAAACTACAAATCGAGAGTAAAGATAGATAGATAGAGTGGGAGAGAGAGAGAGACCATCTCGAGGTCATCTCTTGTTTTTTCTCTCCTTATGTCCCTCCAGTCGATAGACCATTCAGGCTCCTCACTCAGGGGTGAAATGAACCTTAGTTTATAGTTTATTGGACTGAATGAGCTTCTCGACAACATATCAGAAGGATGCTATACAACAGGAATACTAAAGGCAGACCTCCAGCCCCGCTGTTGTATATATATGTGCCCCTGGTTAGGGAGGGCAATGCCATGCTGAGTCCCTTTCCTGTTTAATAGGCAGTGTGGCTTTACAGAGTGCTTAACACTTCCAGAGTTAGGAGTTACCCTGGTACCGCTAAAGCTAAAAATGTGCATACTTCTGTTACTGTAAGGGTTTGGATAAAAGCGTTCAACAAATAAAACCTGATGATTTAAAGGACATACTATAGATCCTCATATCATCTAATCAATACCAGCGGACTGACTTGGTATTTGTCCACATCAGTTTCACCTGATGTATTTCATACGTGGAATTATTCTGAATGACCGATGAAGATGGGACAGAGTTTGATGTACGACAAGCTTTCAACTCTCACTTGCATTTTAAACATAGTTTTACCACACTCTTACCCCCTCCGCTCAACTGTTAAGAGTTACTGCTGTGTAAAAACAAAAAAATGCCTTCAGAAATAAATAGCATTATCTGTAATAGGGTTGACTGGAATTACATATTTTGGAAAATTTTCAAATTTCTTCTACTGTTCTGCAACGTGTCAGCTTTACCACCCCAAAAGGGACAGAAAACCTTTCTGCAATAATTGCAGTTGCTTTCTTTAATTCAGCATTTTCCATTAGGTTTTTCTTTTTAACAGCTTAGGAATTTGTGTAGAATAGCTTGATGGGAGCATGGTTTGGGGCGAGGTTTTTTTTCCTACTTTTTGACAGATACATAACTACTGTATGTC
Organism: Lampris incognitus; assembly: GCF_029633865.1. Lineage (NCBI taxonomy): Eukaryota > Metazoa > Chordata > Actinopteri > Lampriformes > Lampridae > Lampris > Lampris incognitus. The sequence goes on from NC_079224.1 coordinate 28,061,724, forward strand.
TAGAACACATCTGAGACATATTTTTTCATCTAGGGTTGTTTGATTTCAGCAAAAGACATTTGGTTTCCAGCGCTCCATATCCACCTCCAATGATGCAGGCTGGGTTTTTTTTTTGAGGGGGGGGGGGTCCTTAATGTAATAACAGCATTATTCATGAGCCTCTACTCTGACTGGCTGGCAGTATTGCTCGAGGGGGTGGGCTGGCCCCACCCCCTCCCTTGACTGAAACAATGGCTGCTCACCACACATCAGCTTGAGGTAGAGAGGGAGGAATCATTGGGTCAATTACATGGGGGGGTGATTAGGTGACCAGATGGAGAGAGCCAGGTTGGGAATTTTGCCAGGACACCGGGAATCCCCTACTCTTTGCGATAAGTGCCATGGGATCTTTAATGACCACAGTGAGGCAGGACCTCGGTTTTAACATCTCATCCGAAGGATGGCATCCCCTACAGCAGTGTCCCATCACTGCACTGGGATTTTTCCTTTTAATTAAGACCACAAGGAAGACTGCCCCTACTGGCCCTCACCACCACAACAAGATTTTCCCAGGAGGTCTTCAATCCAAGTACTAGCCAAGCCCACACCTACTTAGCTTCTGTCATTCAGCAGAACCAGGGTACGTGTTGGTATGGCTGCTGGCACGTTTATGTTTTACAATGCAATTGGACAAATGTAGAGTAACATTTGTCCAAAATGCTGAAAAGTATTCAACAGTATCAAAAATTGATGAATCCATCCACTGTATAAATATATTCAGTATTATCAATGGAGACTAATGCTAGATTGCATAGGTGCATGTGTCTGTAGTTTTGAGTTACATGAATATTTGACAACTAGTTATTTCACAGTACCACAGAAAAGAAGACGTAATTGGTTATAATTTGGTTACACCCGTCTTTAGGCACAGCAAATCAACGACAATAGCAGAACTGTTGTCCAGTCCACATTTCTGGTTTTTATAGAAGCCCGAAAAAGTCACTTAATTTTTTGTGTTTTCTTGATCCATCCATTTATGAACTCTCAAGAGATCACTGTTAGTAAACGCAAACAATGTAAAGTCTTTCCCTATCTGAACACAAACACTCTATCCATAACTCTGACTGGCTGCTTGGCTATTTAGGCAGCAGATGGTAGGACAAGTAAAAAAAAACATGTATCATTGTTTGACGTTTTGGCTTGATTTCTGCATCTTACTTAAAAGCACTTAAGCACTTATTTTGCGAAATAACTTGGAAAACGCTAAATCAGTAAAACAGTTATCAATGCCTGTAAACACATCACTTCTCAATACCTCCGATACACACCTGTTGAATCAATTCTAGTGTTTCACACAGAACACTCCCCTCACTCTCCCAGAGGTTTTATCCCATTTCAACTTGATTGTGTTGACCTCCTCTCGCCATGTGTGGTAATAAATAGATGTGTGCGTTCTTTCCTCGTTCAACAAATTATTTTCTACTAGTGTGTGCCATCCTAAACTGTACATTAGGGGTTTCACAGAATAGTCAAAACTGTCAAAACCACTAGTCAGCACACTGCATAGTTGTAGACTAATGGTTCATCTGTGGTTTTAGCATTGGGCAGTAATAAAGCAGTGGCAATGCATCTACAGCAGATATGCAGCTGGGGGCGCTGTGGGTAGGTGGGCACAACTGGTTGTTGTTGAACATAGATTTGTTTGAACAATCATTTTCTACATTATGCCATATTGAATAAACAGAATTTAAGGTATTAAGAGAAGGAAAGACTCCCCCTATCCCTGCGTTTTGGTTTAACTGGTGACTTCAGTGACGGAAACTGTTGAAAACACGAACAGAACACATGGTGTCCTCCTAAAAGCCTTTAATTTTACTTTAATCAATTTTAAATACACACTCATCCCTTTTTAATATCCACTCTAACCATTTACGTAAGTTACATTGTGTTCAGCAAGACTCATTCACCTCTTATAACGTTTCTTATACTGTAGGAAACCAACTGCAGCTGGCAGTGCAGCTGTATTTTATATCGTTATCCTCAATCGGAAAGTGACCCATATTCAATCATTAACCTGTAACGTTATATTATGAAGTTCCTCATTAGACGCTAGCTGCTCTGCCAATCTATTTTTCCTCCACATTAAAAGCAACCTCAAGAAATGTGAATGCTTCTTTTTGGTGACACCGTTTAATTTACATAATGTAGGACAAAAAGGACCAGACGAATATATACATATTGAACATTCAATATAAGATAATTTAAGGCTTTTAGGCTTTTCAACAGCTGCCGTTACCACGACAACCGCTGATGCACTTGGCCATTTCTTATGGTGCTTAGAGGTAAAAAAATTACCGTTGGTACAAGTCTTTTGTAATGCATATTTAGCCCCAATGACCTTTCATAACTAGTTAACCCGAAACACCTGCAAGAAAGCAGTCCCCTTGTTACTCAAGGCAAACTCTCCAGCTCAGACAGGCTTGCTGGGGGTTTAGTCCAATCAGATTACAGCTCATTTGTAAACAGCTTCTCAGAGCCAAACAAGGACTCTGTTATTTCATTTACCCCAGGTTAGCCCCGCCTACATTAGTTAACCATTTACTGGTTATATTTGAGACCTTTTTGACGAGAATTAATTGCTGTTATTGGGTGAAAAAAAATATATCTCCGCGATTGACTGACTACTCGACTAGTTTTTGGGAGTAGTTGATGACTACTATAATACAGCAGTCGTGAACTTTACATTATGTTATTATCTTTACATGTACACAAATGTACACGTAAAGATAATATCCTCTAGAGCAGTGTTTCTCAACCGGGGGTCCGCGGACCCCTAGTGGTCCGTGGTGTAATTGCAAGGGGTCCGTGAAAATAAAATATCTTTAAAAAAAAGATCCTATGACATTTATAGAAATAGGATTATTTTACTCAAATGTGACTGAGACCTTTATCTACCTAAACTATAAAGGGTAACAGGACTTTTTTCTCTAATTACATCTGTTTCACAAGTGTAATTTATTGTATTGTGGAGTTAGAAAACAACGAGACAGGAGACGTGAGAGTAGACGTAGTCGAGGTAGTTTACTAGCTCCAACTTTACATGTCATATATTCGACAACGACACTGAACTCTCTGGACCGGAAGCGGAAGTGCATTCTCTCTTAGGTGAATGTCTCTAGTTATATAGATGTGGGTCACCACACAGGCCCCCCCCAGAATTCACCTACACAAAACAATGCAAAACAACAAAAGCGCAACTCATGAACATAAAAATAGACTCTACAACAGAACAGTCAATGACATAGTGCAAAGTCACGGGGAAAACAAGTGACGAGCCGGGGGGTGGACCCTGCGGCCATAACGGCTGCGCTTCACAGGAGGGGAAACAGATGGGGCCGAAACCCGGGCCATAGGCGGGGCCGAAGCAGGAACAGAGGCAGGTGCCGGGGCCGACCTAGGAGGGCGTCCCCGCCGCGGGGGTAGGGCCAATTGCATTGGCTCCCCAATGTCCAAGTGAGCAGGCTTGAGACGGTCTATAGCGACCCGCTCCGGCCTGCCCCCCATGTCCACCACAAAGTTCTTATCCCCCGCCTCCAGGACGCGGAAGGGCCCGTCGTATGGGGGCTGCAGCGGGGACCGATGGCTGTCGTGCCTAATGAAGACGTACCTCGCCGATGGCAGATCCTTGGGGACGTAGGACCGGGGGAGGCAGTGTTGAGACATCGGAACGGGAGCGAAGGCACCGGCAGCGCTCCGGGACGCACTGAGGTGAGAGGCGGCCGACCAGGGAGTCGTAGCATCCGGAAGAAACTCCCCCGGAACTCGCAGGGGCTGGCCATACACCAGCTCAGCGGAGGAGGTCTGGAGGTCTTCCTTCGGGGCCGAACGCAGGCCGAGCATGACCCATGGGAGCCGGTCCATCCAGTCGCAGCCAGTGAGGCTTGCCCGCAGAGCGGCTTTCATGTCCCGATGGAACCGCTCACAAAGTCCGTTGCTCTGCGGGTTGTACGCCGTAGTGCGGTGGATCTTCATCCCCAGGTGCTCAGCGACCGCCGTCCAGAGCTCCGAGGTAAACTGGGAGCCCCGGTCGCTCGTGATGTCACCCGGTGTGCCGAAACGGGCCACCCAGCAGCCGATGAACGCCCGTGCTACCTCTGCTGCCGTCGTGGAGGACAAGGGAATAGCCTCTGGCCACCTGGTGGCCCTGTCCACAATAGTGAGGAGGAACGTATAACCACGGGAGGGGGGCAGGGGACCCACCAGGTCAACATTGACGTGGTCAAACCGCCTCTCTGGAACCACAAACGGCGCCAAAGGGGCCTTGGTATGGCGGTGCACCTTGGCGCGTTGGCACGCCACACAAGAGCCGGCCCAGGCTCTAACATCCTTACGGAGCCCAGGCCAAACAAACTTGACGCTCACCAATTTGGTCGAGGCCTTCACTCCCGGGTGGGAGAGGCCGTGGACGGTGTCGAAAACTCGGCGCCGCCAGGAAGTAGGCACCAGGGGGCGCGGTTGACCGGTGGAGATGTCACAGAGGAGGGTGGTGTTGGCCGCGTCGAACGTCACGTCCTCCAGCCGTAGCGCCGTAGGGGTCGACCGGTAGTCTTGAACGGTCGCGTCCTTGGCTTGGTCCGCTGCCATAGCGGCGTAGTCGAGTCCCAAGTGAACGGCGTTAACAACCGCCCGTGAAAGGCAGTCGGCGACGGAGTTATCCTTGCCCGACACGTGTTGTATGTCCGTGGTAAACTCGGAAACCGCCGCGAGATGACGCTGCTGACGCCCAGACCACGGTTCTGAGGTTTTGGCCATACAGAACGTCAGCGGTTTGTGGTCCACGAAAGCGGTGAACTGTCGGCCCTCCAATAGGAACCTAAAGTGTCTGGTTGCGAGGAAGAGACCCAGTAGTTCCCTATCAAAGGTGCTGTATTTGCGCTCGCTCTCACGGAGTTGTTTACTGAAGAACGCCAACGGCTGCCAGCCCCCCCCCACCCACTGCTCACACACGGCCCCCACGGCGTAGTCGGAGGCATCCGTTGTAAGGGCTATGGGGGCGGCAGGCGACGGGTGAGCTAGCAGCGCAGCGTTGGCCAGCGCGGTCTTGGCGGCCACAAAAGCCTCGTCCATCCCCGAAGACCAGTGCAGCTCGTCCTTAGACTTCTTACCCCGCAGGGCCTCATACAGGGGACGCATGATGTGGGCGGCACGGGGCAGGAAACGGTTATAAAAGTTCACCATGCCCAGGAATTCCTGCAGCGACTGTACAGTGCGGGGGCGGGGGAACATGGTGACAGCCTCAACCCTGGCAGGGAGGGGAACGGCCCCCTGTGGAGTGATGTGGTGCCCGAGGAAGGTGATGGACGACTCCCCGAACTGACACTTAGCTGGGTTGATGATGAGGCCGTGTTCGCTGAGCCTGTCAAACAGCTGTCTGAGGTGCGTCATGTGTTCCTCCGCCGACGCGCTGGCCACGAGGATGTCGTCTAAGTACACAAACAAAAATGGCATGTCGCGGAGCACAGAATCCATAAGGCGCTGAAACGTCTGCGCCGCCCCTTTAAGGCCGAAAGGCATACGTAAAAACTCAAAGAGCCCAAAGGGTGTGATGACAGCCGTTTTTGGGACATCCAGTGGGTGGACCGGCACTTGGTGATACCCCCGCACTAAGTCGATTTTGGAATAGATGGCAGCGCCCGCCAGGTGGGTAGAGAAATCTTGTATGTGCGGTATGGGATACCGGTCGGGGGTCGTGGCATTGTTTAGGCGACGGTAGTCCCCGCACGGGCGCCAACCCCCGTTGGCCTTAGTAACCATGTGAAGAGGGGAAGCCCACGGGCTGTCAGAACGGCGGACAATGCCGAGGCGCTCCATAGTCGAAAACTCCTCCCTGGCTATTGCGAGCTTGGCCGAGTCGAGGCGTCGGGCCCGGGCGTAAACTGGGGGCCCCACTGTGGTGATATGATGTTCCACGCCGTGCTTGGCCACCGCCGAGGAGAAGGTGGGTGTGGTCAGCTCGGGGAAATTTGCGAGCAGGCGTTGGTATGGATCCCCGGTGGAGAGTGTGTTAGCGAGGCACAGCGCTCCAGCGCCCCCAAGCGTGCAGGGGTATGACGCAAAAGAGACGGCATCAATCACGCGACAGTTTTTAACATCCACCAGCAGGTTGAAAGCACAGAGGAAATCCGCACCTAGGAGCGGGGTGGATACAGCAGCCATCACAAAGTCCCAGCCGAAACGTCGGCCGCCAAAACACACGTCCACATGTCTGATACCGTACGTCCGAATGGACGTGCCGTTGGCGGCGTCCATCTGGGGGCCGTGACTGTCGGTCATCGTGTCCACAGCTTGTGCTGGTAGTATGCTGCGTTGAGCGCCAGAGTCAACCAGCAGCCGCCGGCCCGACAAGGAGTCTCTGATGAACAACAGCTTGCAGTCACGGCCGGCGCCCATAGCCGTTAACAAGCGCCGGCCTTGGCGTTTCCCTGAACCCTGTAACTGCAGGGTTTGCGACACCGTTTTGCTTTTGCCCCAAACCTGGCATGGTAATAACAGAGCCCGTCGTCAGGTTGGCGGCGGGCTGTCACCTCAGCCGCGGTGTCCATATAGTCGTACACAGGTGGTGGTGGGGCGGTCTGGTGGGGTAGCAGGGCATGCACAAACTGTTGCCGGTTGGCCAGGAAAACCCTGTCTGCTTCAGCAGCCAGAGAACGGTAGTCCTTGGAGGCGGCGAGAGGAGAACTGGCCAGTGCTGTGCGTACAGGTGCGGGGAGCTGCCTCAGAAAAATGTGTGTGAAAAGAAAGGCCGGATCAGCCGATCCCAGCACAGACAGCATTTTTTCCATTAAATCAGACGGTTTGCCGTCGCCGAGGCCATTCGGGGACAGTAAACGGTCTGCCTTCTCCAGCTCCGACAGTTCAAATAGTTTCAGGAGGAATGTCTTTATAGCATCGTACTTGCCAGCAGCTGGCGGAGCTTCCAACAGTGTCATTGCTCGCGCCGTTGTCGATGCGTCTAACGCCGCCACTACGTGGAAGTACTGCGTTGCATCCTGCGTTATCCCTCTCAGCTGGAACTGGGCTTCCACATGTTGAAACCACGGCCGTGGATTATGCTGCCAAAAGTCGGGTAGCTTCACAGTAGCGGTGTAAATGCTAGCGTTAGCAATAGCCATGTTGTTAGCACCGGCGTCGTCGTTGTCAAACATACTCGTATTAGTTGTTCGATCACGTCGGGGTCACCAATGTGGAGTTAGAAAACAACGAGACAGGAGACGTGAGAGTAGACGTAGTCGAGGTAGTTTACTAGCTCCAACTTTGCATGTCATATATTCGACAACGACACTGAACTCTCTGGACCGGAAGCGGAAGTGCATTCTCTCTTAGGTGAATGTCTCTAGTTATATAGATGTGGGTCACCACAGTATTTTAATAAGAGATCTCGCTCCCGTTTGCATTGTTAAAAGTTACTGCATAAAAATTCTGTTGTTACATATATCCGAAAGTTACTGAATACATATTCTGTTTTGTTACATATATCTGAAAGTTACTGCATAAGAATTCTGTTTTGTTAACTATATCTAAGTTACAACTGAAAGCTCTTATTTTTGCCCCAAAGAGTGAATAAATGCTATAATGCAATTTAAAATGCAGTTTCTACTGTTTCTATCAAATGGCAACCCCCCTCCCCCAAGATCAGGTGGAGGGGTCCTCAGGGTAGATCAAAAATATGCAGGGGGTCCAGGACCCCAAAAAGGTTGAGAACCACTGCTCTAGAGGACAACCTGACAAAGTGTGGCAGCAAAACACAAGGCTGAAAAGACATAGCTGACATACAGAAGAGGCACTGAGGAACCATCAAGGGCCGTTACAGTCAAACAAGCAGCCATTTGATTGACATGTCTGATGCTTGTATGAGCTTCCCAACTAATTATGATTAATGGCTGTGTGTCTGAAAGATCACAAACTGTGGCGGTGGAAAATTATCTTTAATCTTTAATTACCTTCAGTTATTGCAGCTCTGTCATACTTGTTTTGTTTTGCACTGTTAGACACTAACTGAGCTGGTTTGTGGTGAATGCATACATACATACATATATATATATATATATATATATACACTACCGTTCCAAAGTTTGGGATCACCCAAACAATTTCGTGTTTTCCATGAAAAGTCACACTTATTCACCACCATATGTTGTGAAATGAATAGAAAATAGAGTCAAGACATTGACAAGGTTAGAAATAATGATTTGTATTTGAAATAAGATTTTTTTTACATCAAACTTTGCTTTCGTCAAGGAATCCTCCATTTGCAGCAATTACAGCATTGCAGACCTTTGGCATTCTAGCTGTTAATTTGTTGAGGTAATCTGGAGAAATTGCACGCCACGCTTCCAGAAGCAGCTCCCACAAGTTGGATTGGTTGGATGGGCACTTCTTTGAGCAGATTGAGTTTCTGGAGCATCACATTTGTGGGGTCAATTAAACGCTCAAAATGGCCAGAAAAAGAGAACTTTCATCTGAAACTCGACAGTCTATTCTTGTTCTTAGAAATGAAGGCTATTCCATGCGAGAAATTGCTAAGAAATTGAAGATTTCCTACACCGGTGTGTACTACTCCCTTCAGAGGACAGCACAAACAGGCTCTAACAGGTACTATTTAATGAAGATGCCAGTTGGGGACCTGTGAGGCGTCTGTTTCTCAAACTAGAGACTCTAATGTACTTATCTTCTTGCTCAGTTGTGCAACGCGGCCTCCCACTTCTTTTTCTACTCTGGTTAGAGCCTGTTTGTGCTGTCCTCTGAAGGGAGTAGTACACACCGGTGTAGGAAATCTTCAATTTCTTAGCAATTTCTCGCATGGAATAGCCTTCATTTCTAAGAACAAGAATAGACTGTCGAGTTTCAGATGAAAGTTCTCTTTTTCTGGCCATTTTGAGCGTTTAATTGACCCCACAAATGTGATGCTCCAGAAACTCAATCTGCTCAAAGAAGTGCCCATCCAACCAATCCAACTTGTGGGAGCTGCTTCTGGAAGCGTGGGGTGCAATTTCTCCAGATTACCTCAACAAATTAACAGCTAGAATGCCAAAGGTCTGCAATGCTGTAATTGCTGCAAATGGAGGATTTTTTGACGAAAGCAAAGTTTGATGTAAAAAAAATCTTATTTCAAATACAAATCATTATTTCTAACCTTGTCAATGTCTTGACTCTATTTTCTATTCATTTCACAACATATGGTGGTGAATAAGTGTGACTTTTCATGGAAAACACAAAATTGTTTGGGTGATCCCAAACTTTTGAACGGTAGTGTACATATATATATATTGTAACGTGCATGGATAAGTGGACACGTTGGTCCTTGACTAACGGGTCGGATCCTTTAGTCGACTGGTTAACGTTGTCGCTTGCAGAGTGGGAGATACGGGTTCACGTCCCGGCTGTGGCGACGGTCTCCCGGACTGCCCCCCGAATTCGCTACAATATATAAATATACACACACACATATCCATCCATTATCCAAACTGCGGCTCAGGGTGTCTCCCCGCCTGCCACCTTATGACTGCTGGGATAGGCTCCAGCATCCCCCGCAACACATACATATATAGCGAGTTTTTTTTGTTTGTTTTTTTTTTTTTTGGAAACCGTCTATGGTGTTGATAAAAGTGCTCAACAAATGAGGAGTGGAATATTAAGATAGATGTAGGAAAGAAAAAAAAACTTGAATACATGGCGGTACAAGCCTATTTCGTGCGTCACGCACTTATCAGCTTGCAAGGTGGCTAAAACCAGGTGGCTAAATATCCAGTGAGTCAAGTACATTCTTTATGAGACAGTACAAGCCTGTTTCATGCCATAAGCAATCATCAGCTGTCAATAAAGCTTTATTAGAGCTTTATTGACAGCTGATGATTGCTTATGGCATGAAACAGGCTTGTACTGTCTCATAAAGAATGACTGGATTATTTTGCTCCTTATTTGATGAGCACTTTCCCTACAGTTGAGTGTTTCTTTTAACAGTTATATATATATATATAGCGTTTTTGCCTGTATCTGTGTTGATATTCCGCTCCTCATTAGTTGACCGCTTATAACACCATTGACAGTATATATATATATATATATATACACACACACACACACACACACACACACACACACACACCCTGGATATATCTCCCTGTTACATGCTATAAGCAATCTTCATATATATGAGCAAATAACAGAGAGAGAGCAATTTAAAATGCCTATTTGTGAAATGGATGCAATGTTTCTTGTACCAATAAGAATAATCGAAACAATGGTGGCAGCAGTACTATCTGAGATATGAGAAAATGAAAGTTGGGACCAGACAGGTGTAACTGTATAGATGCCAGAGAAGGCAGAACAGATAGCTGGTTACCATCAATAACAGTTCCCTCCCTCCCACCCTGTTATATAGGTGTTTTGTTATATGCATAGGGGCAAATATAACGGTTTGATTTTTTCCAGTTACATGTACCAGATCCAGGTGCCTATTGGTAAAGTGTGAATGCTGTGACCTCTAGTGGATCTGTTTTGTATGCCAGCACTTGGCTGTGGTTATGAGCTGGCTTAATAACATGATACCCATGATGGATACTCTGCCCAAGCTTCATTATATTAGATAGAGCTCTCGTTTGAGCACACATATGCATCACTAACAATGACCTTTTACAGGAGCGAAGGACAGGTTGATGTCAGTGCATTTCATAAGCAGCACGATGGGTTTCTGAAAAGCGTCAGGGGCCAAAGGTTCATGGCTCAAATATCTAGGAAATTTTAAGTTTTTATTTTACTACAGATTGAAATTTGCACCACTTAGCTGAATACTGCACCCAATGAAGTCATACGATGCCATTTGGTATCGATGCACCCCCTTCACAGTGAGCACGCAGCATTAAACTAGTAAACAGAGGAACCATTTAAAACAGCAATTCAACACACAATCCAAACAATGCTGCTCAGTTGCTGATATCAAATATAAAAAGATGTCTTTGTGACACATCTAATAAACTTCAACATTTGGTTAAATGCAGGGGTCGTCAACCATGTGCCATGTAGCACCATGTGTACGCAGGTTTTCTTTCCAACTCATCACTACACCAACTGATTTCACTGATTAACACACCTTCAACCTGACAGATGAGGACTAATCAGTAAAATCAGGTGGTGTAGTGATGGGCTGGAAAGAAAATCTGTGTAGGCATGGCCATCTGTTACACATGACTGGAGACCACTGGTTCATACCATCAATGGGCAGAGCATTTACAGCCTCTCCAGTCCCAATCAGCATCCTCAGCATCTTTGTCAGCACCCAAAACATCTTATACTGCACATTAAGGCAGCTTAAGTGTTGCATTTTGCTTTCGAATAATGCATCAGCCAAATGCTGCATTAAAAACATTTGTAAGCACTATCTCTAGACTAAGTTTCCTCCTTCCACTAAAGCTATTCCTTCTACAAATTTACAGTATGCTGACGGCCCTCCTGCTCTGTTTGCTGTGCTGTCCTGTTTTTTCTCTTCCCCTCATGAGGGTCATTAGCTGATTTGGCAGACCTGGGCAGCCTGGATCCTGTTACCTATTCAAGATGACTACAAACTCTCTTTTTTTCTTCCTGTTCTCTCTCTTCAGTGAGGCAACCCCTACCCTGAGTGTTAATGGGTTATTTTATTGCTTGCGCCAATAGAATAGTACTCCCACATCTTATCTTTCACTCATTCACACTCCACAGATACTACCGACTTCTATCCTCATACCGTGTTTATGTAATATGCTGATTTTTCCCCCCCTTAACAACTACTCTTTTTTTTCTCCCCCTTTCTCTCCCCAATTGTAGCCGGCCAATTACCCCACTCTTCCGAGTCATCCCGGTCTCTGCTCCACCCCCTCTGCCGATCCGGGGAGGGCTGCAGAATACTACATGACTCCTCCGATACCTGTGGAGTCACCAGCTGCTTCTTTTCACCTGACAGTGAGGAGTTCCACCTGGGGGATGTAACACGTGGGAGGATCACACTATTCCCCCCAGTCCCCCTTCGAACAGGCACCCCGACCAACCAGAGGAGGTGCTAGTGCAGCGATGAGGACACATACCCACATCCGGCTTCCTACCCGCAGACATGGCCAATTACGTCCAAAGGAATACCTGACCAAGCCAGAAGTAACACGGGGATTCGAACCGCTGATCCCCATGTTGGTAGGCAACGGAATAGACCGCTATGCCACCTGGATACCTTAACTACTCTTTATTTCACTGTTGCGCCCCAAAGCTCCCAAATAGGAATGCTACAGTATAAAGTCTTATGCATTGGAAGCCATGCTGAGGTAAACTGACCTTCTGACGTAAAAAAGAAAGAAAAAAAAAGAAAAAAACTGGAGTGCTGAACTAACCTAAGCAGCTAGGCGGTACCATGCTGTGCAATAATAAAGAAAAGGCACAGCCAAGGCAAACTGGGACCTCCCCAGCCTCAATATAACTAATTTACTTATCTGACCGACTGTCTAATCTCAACACTAGTCTTCGTGCAGATAGGGGTGGTGGGATATTGCCCACTGGAAACTAGAGAGCAACTGGAAAACCAGCAATGTCCTGAGAAAAATGCTCTGCCCAATGTCTTCACCACACCACAGTTTAAACAAATAGTCTTGAAGGGAGAAATAGTCACTAAAGCCTCTACAGGGATATATATGGTTCTTGTAAACCCAAAAGTGGCTATCCTAACCACAGTGTTGCAACAAAATGGACCAACAATTACCAATTAAGCCCCAATAGCTGGAAAAGCACTAAAGGCAGAAAGGTCGCTTCTCTTCTCATAGCATCTGCTGAAAGAAGGCCCCCCCACAAACTGGACATAATGGGTAAAACTTTAAAACCATGTGTTATACTCCCCCCAAAAAAACATCTAACAAAGTTCTCAAAACAAATAGTACCCCTTGGTTCTCCAGTAAGAGGTGCAGTATACCATCTGCGACCAATTTGTCAAAACTAATTGACGCTCTCAAATGGTGAACCAGCAAAACCAAACACCAATTAAACAAACTTCAACTGTGCCAAATTTGTACTGATTTCAAATTAGTTGAATGCTTGCCCACAATAGTGTACAACTACCAGAAGATAAATTAGCCTCCAGTTTGTCACAAACCAGCTGAAAGACAGTAAAAAGGACGCCACTTAAGAATCAAAGTACAATTAGATGGATTTGAGTTTTGAACAAAAAAGCACTGTTGCTGTTTAAAGCTTGAGCATGAAAACCTGAAAAGGCAAGATGAAGTTGATAGAGATGGAGCTGCAGAAATGGAAACAGATACAACTCATTTGGCAAAGATTGAGCTGATACAGAACAAGAAATATGCAATAAAATTAGGTAAATTCTTTCTGAACATAGCAAAACTTTTGACTGCTGCTTCTGTTTTGGAGGAAGAAAGGAACAGTGGAGATTATTGGGACAACAAAAAAGCTATTTCCTTTACTGAAAATAAATGTTAGCTGTATAAGTGGCCAAGTCATAACTTTGATCCCAAGCACAATATACAGCACAGTTTAATCGTCTGTTCAATATGTATTTGCTGGGGCGTCCGGGTAGCGTAGCAGACTATTCCGTTCAGTCTATTCCAGCCGCTCCACAGCACCTCTTCTGGTCGGTCGGGGTGCCTGTTCGCGGGGGAGGGGGAACTGGTGGGAATACGGTGATCTTCCCATGCGCTACGTCTCCCTGGTAAAATTCCTCACTGTCAGGTGAAAAGAAGCCGCTGGCGACTCCACATGTATCAGAGGAGGTATGTGGTAGTCTGCAGCCCTCCCCGGATCAGCAGAGGGAGCGGAGCAGCGACCAGGACAGCTCGGAAGAGTGGGGTAATTGGCCAAGTACATTCATTCATTCATTCATTCATTATCCAAGCCGCTTATCCTATTAGGGTCACGGGGTGCTGGAGCCTATCCCAGCGCTCATTGGGCGAGTACAATTGGAAGAAAAAGGGGGGGAAATCCAAAAAAAGAAAAGAATGTGTATTTGCTACTATTTCATGTTTGATTAGGGATTTCATCTTTTTTAATCTAACCTTGACAAATGAAAAGATAAACCCTGAAGCAAATCAAACTTTAAACCAACATCATGTGCAATAAAATTAATGTTGTATTTCGTATAGGCTTCGTCCTCTAAAAGCTGTCGCTATTGGGTTTATCCCTATGTGCATGTGGAGTTGTAGAGATTTTCTTTCGTGCCCTTGTGCTCAGTATGGGCTTCCCTCAGGTCCGCATTTATTGTATATAACTCCCGTGTAACCTGAGCTCTCTTCCCTCTTTTTCTTCAGCGTTTGTATGCAATCCATTAAAGTGAAGAAAGAAGAAGACATGACTTCTCAGCATTTTGCCGGCAGGTCCATCTCTGTCCTTTCTGCCAAGCTGGTTACGTTATGGACTTCAACCTCCACGTTTGCTGTGAGACATGCTTCGATCCCCAGCATGTCGGACTGGCACTCACTCCCCGGGCCACATGCCCCTACTGTGCACGCCTGCCCATGTCAGAGAAACAGTGGTGAGGGGACCCCTTCACGGTGCTCGAGAAGGATGATGACGCCAACAGCTGGGCTTCCCATAAGAGCTTCATCATAGAAGAAGCCCTGGACATCTTGGATCCTCCCGGATTGGAGGGTGAGCACATCTAGGGCAAAAGTTCTCTGACTCGGCTCTCTTCATTAGTAGCTCCCCTCCTTGGTTGTCTCTTTTTCCAGCGGAAGACATGGAGTCTGGCGGCCAGAAGGAGGCGTCACCAGCGTGGCTTGATCCCACGCCTCCCCGGACAGCTGGCCACCTGCCTACTAGCGGGGCTCACTTCTGGAACCTCCTGGACATCATTAAGAGAGCAGCTGCCTGCAAAAGCATCCCCATGCCAGCAGAGCCACCTGCGTCTGCCACCAGCGGCTTGTTGGGAGACATCTACTGCCCTGAGCAGGAGACCAGGCATACTCCTGTGTGGCCGCGTTCTCCTGTGCTTTGGCCCCTTTTCAAAGAAGTGCTTTCTGAACTGGGGAAGCTGAAGGCACTACTGGCTTGTTATAACCCCTTCACCAGGGTAGACGGAGACATGGAGCATGAGTTTCCTGCCGTTTCTCTGCTAGAGCCAAGTTTAACCTCCATTCTGCTGCATAAAGCAACATTCTTTGGCAGAATGTAAACCTACATCACCTTCTCTTCAGGACCAAGTCACCACTGGCCTCACTGACCACACTCACCAGTGCACCACCGAGACAGCAGTGACCTTCTTCCATCTCCTTCATCGCCGCTCAGCCCGACACGCTCCCTCCGGAGCTGGTGAGTTAAATCAGGCAAAAAAGGCAATGGCAGCCGTTCTGACCCTCTCCACAGCTGCAGCGGTGGCTCGGTCCTGGATTATGGCGTAGATGACTGTGCTGCAATGAAACATGTGGCTCCACATGTCCTAGCTTCACAAGCAAATCAGCAAGGGAGTGCTAGACAGTCCAATCAGCCCCAATGAGCTCAGTGGGTCGCTCCTACACGATGCTGTCACTCTCCTCCAGGATGCATTTGAAGAAGTGGACAGGGTGAGGAAACACACCGCTTGGGGCAGAGCTTCATTGCGCTCACAGTGCCCCCACGGCTCCTGGCATGATCGCCGGGACTCCCGCCACAGGCCAAGACACCGCTCAGCCACTGCTGTCGCTGCATCTCAGCCTACTCCTGCCCAGCAGCCTCCTCACCCCCAACCTCCAGCGGCCAGCATGCTCTGCACTGCGCTGCTGCCCAGTGGCGCCCCCAGGGGGTGGCCAGGGGTGGCCACAGCCACCCTGATACTATCCATGGCCCCCCACTGCCCCCCCCAGCCATGAGTCACATATGCAGAATATGCTTCTGATTATGCATAATATGCTTCTATCTGATATTTTCATTTTTCATTTTTAGACATATACAATATAACAATGAATCGTCTAACACATTACAATATATGCAGATACATAACACATTAAAACAGAATTGTTGTGGAACTCAAAATGTTAACTGTACCGGTATTAGTCTATGCACATCAGATATTTACTAACATTAACTGCAAAAAAAAAATAAGGAACCAACGTATTTCAGTATGTGATTCCTTAACTCTCATATTGACAGTTTTCAGCTAGCCTATACAGTATACTACAATAGCATAATAGAATTCCTGCAATTCAGTCATGGCTTTTGGTTTTGGTGTGCCACCCCGAGATTTTTAGTGGCCCCATTTGGCCACCTCTATGAAAAATTTCTGGGGGCGCCACTGCTGCTGCCAAGGGCCAACAGCCAGCCTACACTTGGTCCAACCTGCCCATTGAGCCCTCCAGCAAGCGGCGGCAGCAGCGGGGGACGTGTGTTTATTACCGGGAAATTCCAGCCACAACGGCTCTTTTCAGAGCCAACCACCTATCAATAAAGAGCGTTTTCCTAACGATCAGTCTGCTCTTTTCTCCACTGAGTGTATCAGCTGTAGAGTCACTTACCATTAAAGAGCTTTTTTCTAACGATCAGCCTGAGCATTCAGCAGCTGTTTCTGTTGAGACAAAAAGAAAAAAGTTACATGAGACACATTTCCCCCATACATGTTGCTTACACTGCGCACACATGGTGCGGCAGCTGGAGAGTCACTTACCACTATAGACCTTTTTTCTAACGATCAGCTTGAGCATTCAGCAGCTGTTTCTGTTGAGACAAAAAGAAAAAAGTTACATGAGACACATTTCCCCCATACATGTTGCTTACACTGCGCACACATGGTGCGGCAGCTGGAGAGTCACTTACCACTATAGACCTTTTTTCTAACGATCAGCTTGAGCATTCAGCAGCTGTTTCTGTTGAGACAAAAAGAAAAAAGTTACATGGGACAGTCTCCCCCACTCATGCTGCCTCCACTGCGTGCACACAAACACACACACACACACACACACACACACACACACACAGTGCACCAGCTGTGGAGTCATTCCTGTCACACATTGTCACAAGCAGGAATAAGGTCTCTTCTCATGTGTACACAACAGTTCATACACACTCTCCGCCTCTCTGTGGCCTGCCCACTTCTCAACCACCAGTGCGTGTTGGTGAAGGTTTTTCTCCACAGCATGAATCAGTTTCATAAACTGAGTGTTTTGGTCTTTCCACTAACATACGGCCTCCACCTCAGCCCTTCAGACTCCACCCTCCCAATGGGCTGTGTCAAGCGTACATTTGGCTCACACAGCGGCAGAGAGGGCCCTTCACTTGCTGTTGGAAATATCTGCAGAGGCTCCACAGATGTTTGCTCGCCCACTTTCAGAGCACCACTTAGTGTGGCAAAGACTGTTTTCCATGAACAAATGGATGGCGAAATTAATAAAGAAAGGTTACACACTCCCGTTTGCCTGCCCCCCCCCACCCATCCATTCACCCACCACCACCACCACCATTCAACAGGATGCTGCACTGTCATGTCATCACAAAAACAGACAGAGCTGCTCTGATGACAGAGTTGTCAGAGTTCCTGGAAAAAGAAGCTATTTCCAGAGTTCTACCAGGCGAGGAGAACGAGGGCTATTACTCCCGTTAATTCCTAGTGCCAAAGAAAACAGGCAGAATGAGACCAACTCTCGATTTATCCTTCTTCAACAAATGCGTAATGAAGAGACCATTACACATCAACCCATCCATTATCCAAACCGCTTAACCTGCTCATTGTCGGCCTATCCCAGCAGTCATTGGGTGGCAGGCAGGGAGACAACCTGGACAGGCCGCCAGTCTATCACCGTTTCACATGCTCACCATAAAACGTGCTGGAGTGTGTGTGCCCTGGCAATTGGTTCACATCCATCAACCTAAAGGAAGCTTATTTTCATGTGCCCATCATCCCCAGGCACAGGAAATTCCTACTCTTCTCCTTCAACGGAGTCCAGTTTACAACCGTTTGCCTTTCGGTTATTCCCTGGCTCCATGCACCTTCTCCAAATGTGTGGAAATGGCTCTGAAGTCATGATGCAGGAAAGGAATCAGGGTCTTATTCTATCTGGATGGTCTGATTGTGATGGCATCCTCCAGAGAGAGTACAGCACTTCACATGGTAGAGCTTGTAAAAACACCTGTCACTGCTGGGTTTTGCCACAAACTGGTGGAAGAGCTCACCCCTCCCCTCCTGGTCAATAATTTACCTGGGGTTGGATCTGGATTCATCCAACATGAGAGCGAAACTGTCCCCAGCCAGGATGGAAGCACTCAGCTCTCTCCTGTCATGCTTCGCAAAGTGGTGACGGCTCTGTCTGTGATTTGCCTACTGGGCATGATGTCAGCCAGTCATGTAGTGGTCCCTCTGGGTTTTCTTCACATGAAGAAAATCCACAAATGATTTGGTCATCTCCACATCGACCTATTGCATCACAAGAGACGCACGGTGACTGTCCCCCTCTCCCTGCAGTTGGACCTGACATTGGAAAAACCCTCGTGTTTTGTCAGATGGGGTTCCCCTCAGGGAAAGCTACATCTCACATATCGGTGTACACAGATGCATCTCTTTTTGGATGGGGAGGAATGTGTCAGTCTCACGTTGTGGGAGGAAAGTGGCCAGAGCCCCCATCTCTCCACATTAATTGCTTGGAGCTGTCCACGGTGGTGAAAGTGCTGAAACATTTTGCCCCATAGTTGAAAGACAAACATGTGGTGGTGAGGACAGACAACAAGACAGCCACTGCTTATATAAGTCACTAGGGTGATGTTTGCTCAGCTTGGCTGCTGGAATTTTTTTTTCCTTTGTTCTCTCTCTCTATTTTTTTTTTACATTTTTGGTGGTGTCGTTTTTGGAAAATTTGGATATGTTTTTATCTTTTGTGTTGCACTGCTTTGGGCTGGATGAAATAAATTTTGTTTCTTTTGTGTATGCAAGTACATGATAGAAATGACAATAAATTGTTCCTGATTGTTTCCGATTCCTGAAATGGTCAGAAGCCTGCTGCTG
Source organism: Lampris incognitus (assembly GCF_029633865.1). NCBI lineage: Eukaryota > Metazoa > Chordata > Actinopteri > Lampriformes > Lampridae > Lampris > Lampris incognitus. Next base: position 28,080,691 of record NC_079224.1, read on the forward strand.
TGGTCTCACACGAATCTGCGCTCCATCAAAATTTTCATAATTTCCCCATGGGGATCAATAAAGTATCTCTAAATCAAAAAAAGAAGAAAAAAAATCAAAATCAAAGCTGTTATATATCCTGGGCAGAGAGAACCAAGCCACTGACCTGCTGTCACACGGAGGTCCCTCCCAAAACGAGTGGAGGCTGAATCCCACACTTATTCAAGCATTGTGGGACCATTTCGGGAGAGCAGAGCTGGATCTGTTCACATCTCAAGAGAATGCACAGTGCGCGCTGTAACGAGGCCTCCCTGTCCCCCCCGCCCCCTTTCTCTCCCGGCCCTCACATTTGTCTACCAAATTGACATCAACCAGACAGCAGGCTCCTCAGAGAATCCATATCTTCTGATATAATTATTAGCTGCACCACAGGACACGGAAACCATTTAACAACCTCCCCAGGCTATTGCAGACAGGAAACTCACCAGGAACCACCTGCTTTTGATATAGGTACCAGATTCACAGCAAGACATGGGAACACCTCACGACCTTTCCAGGTTATTGTCAGCGTTAATCACGAGAAGATGTAGTCCCATCCTCACAATAAAACAGAAACTCTCACTTTCAGATTATGGTAGAGAGAGAGCACAATGACCTGAGTTGATGAATTTCGATATCAAACCCTTTCCCCCTCTCTCTCTTTGTCCCTGTTTCACACTTAAACACACAAATACACAGACAGCCCCGAATCCCTCTCTTTATACTGGGCCAAATGCTAATAACCTATCTTCAGTCATGAATTGTAGCGCTCCTTGTCTCTGTATGTGTCTGAATTAATGTGAATTAAACGTTTAACTATTTAGCCATCCAGCCAATATTACTTGGCAGACAATGATGTGAACATGAACAATGATCTGACTCGCATAACTGTATATCTTAAATTGACTGAAAAGTTAATTTAAGGTTTTAAGCGCATCCCTGCCATGTAACTATAGTGTTATTTAGTGACCGTAGGTGGTTAAGTTTTTCTGGTCAAACTATATCCTGTTGACTGTATTTTTCATTTTAAGTTATTATTTTCTTTTTCATTTTATTTTATTGATGATCTGAAGTCATCTCATATAAGACAGTATTTTCATCACATGATAATCGAGTTGTTAGGTAACTTCTGTGAATCTACTAATAGTATAGGAACTCATCCCACTAGTTAAGTTAATTAGGAATATCATTTTGGTATAATGTGCTAGAATGATTGCTGTGTAATAATGTGTTCTTTTGGTGCTTTATGCAATATACTGTAATATACTCGCCAGGTTTAGAACCACAACTGATTGACCATGGTTTCAACAGGGAATGTGATATTTGCTCATATAGTCTAAATTAAATAATCCTTTCCCTAAAATCACGGAACAAATATCACTGAGGAGCTGGATCCCGACTCCGGTGCAAAAATCAGCCATCCCACCCCTGAAACGCCCCGGTCAGGTAGACCATGAAAAAGGTGAATCGGCCACTGTTCTCACTTCTGAGCTCTCTTCAGATGTTTCCGGCTCTTACGACTCTTCAGACTCTGGACCTCTTCTTGCCATGATAGCAACCTCTCTCTAAATGTCAATAAGACAAAAGATATCATTATTGACTTTAGAAAGATCAGAGGAAATCCCATTCCTATTTCCATCAACAGGTCATCTGTTGGAATTGTGGACGGTTTTAGATTTCTTGGTTTACACACCACAGACACATCACATTGTCTCTCAACACCAATTGCATCCTCAAGAAGGCACAGCAGAGATTGTATTTTCTGAGGCGTCTCAAGAGTTTTGGTATGAGTACCAAAACTCTGCAAAAGGAAAGCCCAAAACATTATCAAGGACACCCGCCAGTCCGCTCATGTTCTGTTCTTGCGCCTTCCCCTGATTCTGATTCCAATTCCCGGTGTAACAGCCCAACCAGTCCGCTCATGTTCTGTTCTCGCTCCTTCCCGATTCTGATTCCTGATGTAACAGCCAAAGATATACCCCCTGGCCAGACTATACCCGGGGTTAAAGTGGGCTAGCCTGTTTTATACCCGGGTATATTATGGGCTGGTCCAGTTTATACCCTGGGGTATTATTTAGGCTAGGCTATTTCATACCCCCCTAGGCCAGATTATACCCCCCACACTCAGACCCAGGGTTAAAGCGGGTGAGCCTGTTTTATACCCCAGGTATATTCTGGGCTAGTCCAGTTTATACCCCAGGGTATTATTTAGGCTAGGCTATTTCATACCCTTCCAAGCCAGATTATACCCCCCACCCTCAAGATACACAAAATAATCAAGGATACAGTAGTCAATTTTGATTTTATTTCACACACTGATGACACAACCTTATAAACAATCACACAAGAGCTAGTGCCAACGATCTGGAACTGTGATGAATCTTGAATAAAATGGAGGCTATAAAATAAAATAAAAAGGCTATATTAGTGAATCATACTAATCAATAAAGGGTGCCAGAGCCCCTTTGTTCTCTCTCTTATGCTCTTGCCATTGTAACCTATGTTTGGACCGGATACATGCAGCTTCTTGTCTGTACCCTGCAAATACTCTTAAGTCGACTGCTTTTGATGTAGACTATGGACCCTGTAATAATCTCTTTGTTGCTTTCATGGCAATGATCATAATTCTCCTTCTGACAAGACTGCACTGGCGATGTTGCTGGAGACTGCGGAACAGAAGTCTTTACGAATGGTGTTAAGTGTCGGCAGACGTCAGGGCTGGCTGAGTCTGGTGAATAAATAGTTTAGCTTAAAAACATCAGAGATGACAGCAAAAAATTACTTTTTAACACATATGTGTGTACTAGGAACCTTCCTAACCTTGATCTACCAATCTGAAGGACATTTGTATGCATTAAAATAGTTTGATCGATAAGTGATCAAGAGAGAGAGAGAGAGAGAGAGGCCAACTCACCATGCTTGCTGAAATTACTGCATGTCAAGAGCAAAATTACTTCAGAACATTGAGTTGCACATACAACTGTTAGTTTTGAAATAGCGCCCTCTGTAACCGGGGGGGGGGGACCATCTGGACTACAGGGGTATAGTCTGGCCTAGCCCAAAATATACCCCAGGGTATAAACCAGCCTTGGCTATTTTATACCCCGGGGTATATTTTAGGCTACACCAGACTATACCCGGGTATAGTTTGGTGGGGGGGTAATCTGGCCTGCTACACCGGGCCAACTCGACTCCTATGTGGGCATTCTTGCACAGACGTCGGGAATAAAACTGCATTGTCTACAAATTGCTTCTAGTCAGATCAAATTACCTCTACAGTGACGCTTCATCTCAAGTAGGCTATAGTCTCTTCTGCTGCCTTTGATAAAGATCCTGCCTCTTGGTGCCGACATCGACGAAGAGTCAGTGTTTTATCTACTCTCTCGGTGGCTCCGTCATGTCTCAGGGTCCAGTGAGGTAGCAGCTCAGCTATTTTGTGCAGGAAGCCGGGTCTCATCTCCTCTGCCTAGTGCGCATGCTGTCTAGCTGTTACATGCACGGTTTTCCTGTGCTGTTCCCAGCGTTTTTTTGTGCGCTACAGAGAGCAGTCTCAGGGGCTTCCCTGTTTGCAAAGTGCCTGTCTCAAAGGCATATCTTGCCTCTGGGATGCCCCCCCCCCATGAGGGCATCAGAAAGCACTCCACCAGAGGAATTGCATCCTCCATGGCTTTGCATAGAGGAATGACAGTGGAAGACATTTGCACTGCAGCTTTTTCGTCTTCCCCCTGTTCATTAACTTGTTTTTATCTGCTGGATGTCTCCCATTTCTCTATGATGCACTCTGTACTAAGTGTGCTGACAGAGTGATTAACATTGGGGATTCGGCTGTGCGCTTTCCCTCTTGCTTTTGGCCCATGGAGATCTTGGCCCATGGCATCTTTCCCCCCTTCTCTGCTCCCCGTTGGACTGTTATGGTACGTAACCTTCATCTCAACTTCTCAAAGCAGTAGGCTTTATTGTTCCCAGTCTTCATCCCCACATTGAGAATATTAGATATTCTGCTATGTTGTGCCACTCAGGTGCATATGGGGCTCGGTGAGGTGCCATTACGTATGGCGCAATGGCTGGGCATGGAGAGCTTTGTTTCATGGTGAAGATGTGTGTTTGTGCTTGTCGTACCGGATGGACCAAGTGTGGTTTTGCCCTAAAAATACTAGCGATAGCCTTAGAGGATAACGCCTATACGAAATAGGACAATAGTTACATACTTTAAGTCCAGATTCTGAGTATGGGTGTAGCCCTCTTAAGTTCTGGGTCCCACTGGCTCTGTAAATAGCTGAAGAAAAAGCTGTTATTGTGAGCCGATTGTATGCCCTTGATTCAATATAAACATGTTTTGCGGCCATAAACAGGGCCAACACTGTAGGTGGGTGTGGACTAAAGCTTTTTCTGCACCTTTTACCACATATTCAGGAGGAGGATTTAGCGGTTATTCTGGTACCTCCAGAATGCACGAGCGTGTCATGGCTACCGACAATGATACAGCTATTGTTGGGGGAACCATGCCAACTTCGATGGTCCGGGGACATGCTCTCCCAGCTGGATGACTCAATTCTACATTTTACAGTGATAGGCCAGCATTTATGGGGTTGGCCCCGAATGGGAGTGCTTGGAAAGGCTAGGTTTGCCCCCTGAAGTAGTACACACTATTCAGGGTGCGAGAGCTCCTTCTACTACTGCCTCTTACACAGCGAAATGGTCTGTTTTTCAGTGCTGGTGTACAGAGAAGGGCACAGATGCCACATCATGCCCTTTATCTCATGTTAACTTTCCTTCAGCTGCTAGTAGATTGAAATTGGCTCTATCTACAATTAAAACATATAAGCCGTGTATGATGTTCTACCTCGCCCAGCAAATCTCCATCTCTGGGGCAAGATTGATGTTCCATCATGTCCTCAATTTCCTGGAAAAGGTTCACTCAAGCACATCCTCAGCAGCTGCCCATCAGCCCTGGGGGAGGGCCAATACTGCTGGTGACATGACCAGGTGCTGAAGACAGTTGCAGAGGCCATCTCCAAAGCTGTGGCTAACAACAAGCAAGCCCACGGAAAGAGGCTCATTGCCTTTGTCAGGGCTGCTGAGCAACCTCAGTCACAACCCAGATCAGCAGCCGGTCTCCACACCGCCGCGTCAGGCTGGGAGCTGCAAGTCGACTTCGGGGGGGGGGGGTGCTCAGGTTCCCGGACCACATTATAACAACTTTGTTGAGGCCAGACAGTGCTATCATCAGCCTCTTCAAAGCAGGTGCTCCTTATAGAGTTGACAGTTCCCTGGGAGGACTGGATGGAAGAGGCAAGGATCAGTGCTCGAGGACAGGCTGGAAGGCGCGTTGTGAGCCCATCTAAGTGGGGTGTAGAGGCTTTGCTGGCCACTCACTGTGCAAGGTCTACACTCTACTTGGCATCACTGGGGCTGCAAAAAGGAAGGCCATCAAGTCTACCATGGAGGCTGCAGAGAGAGGGCCGCCAGATGGCTTTGGATCAGAAGGTGTGATCTGTGGGCCAATGCTGCTGGGACACAAGCCAGGACCTGGTCAACCCTGGCTGGGTCACCTGAGCAAGGGTGTATGATGTTGAAAGACTTGAAACACTCGAGGACCTCAGGAAACATCACCGATGATGTGTCCCAGTGTATCCTAGGATGTATCTTTGAATCAATCTGGTGTGGCCAATTCGTCCTGTCATGAAGGCTATGGAGACTATGCAAGCAGAGATCTGTTTTTTGCATACCTGCTGTTTAAGTACTTCTTAAAAGGAGTAAGAAGATAGTGACCTGTCATGTGCTCCTTGGCACCGCAGTAGGATTAACCCCTGGTTTTACGTGCTTTGGGAAACCCCCATTTCAAACCACTAATGCAGATCTCTCTCAAATTACTGTCCTTAAAAACAGCACTCCTCTTAGCCCTGAATTTGGTGAAAAGAATAATTGATTTATATGCACTCTCAATCTCTCCATCTTGTCTCATTATCAGAGATGATTGGGGTGCAGCCATTCTGACGCCAAATCCTGCATTCATGCCCAAAGTCATAACCAGCTCTTTTAGATCAAGAGTTGTTTCCTTGGAAGGTTTTATCCCTCTCCCTCACAGAAATGAAAGGAAAGAAACATTACATCACCTCTGTCCGGTAGGTGCATTGTCCCATTATGTGGCACACACAGCAGGCTTCAGACAGACACAACAGCTGTGTGTGTATTACAGAGACCATTCTCAGGGAAAGCCTCTGATAAAACAGCATTTGGCCCACTGGTTGTGTGAAACTATCACACCGGCACGTTTTAGCAGGGGGAGGACCCCCCGCCTGGTATTTGTGCGCATTCTACGAGAGCTTTGTCCTCTTCCACAGCTCTCCTCAGATGAATGGTAGTGGAAGACATGGGTAGGCTACAGCGGTGTCATGGGCCTCGCCATGTTCTTTTATGCGGTTCTATCGGCGTGATATGTCTGAGTGTTCTAAAACTTATTTAGTATTGTACGTGCTTGGCGATCAGTGACACACTGTCAGCTTTGGGCACATTACACACACACACACAGTCATCACTGTAGAGAGCCAGTAAATGCGCCAGGGTGCCATGTGATATCTACCTCTTCTTGCACCATTGTGGCTCAGTGAGTTATTATGCCTCCTTGTTCCTGTTCTGCTGGACTTGGGTGGGACTTTTACATTGCGTGAGGGGGTTGTAATGCTTTCACCCTGACCATTCAGACAGGGCTGGAGCAGAAGAAGGCCATGGAGCAGTTGATATTATTTTATCCTTGCTGTTCACTGCGTGCTTATGGTGCTATGTGTTAATGCGTGTGGATGCTGGTGGTCCAGTGGGGCTTTGACCACATCCAGCTTCGCCCTTATCCCAATAATGACAGCTGTTAAGAGGGTGAAGCCTATATGAAATGGAATGTTAGTTACATACTGTAAGTCCAGATTCTATGAGTATAGGCGTAGCACTCTAAGATTCGGGCCCCACTGGCCCCACCAATGTCAGCTGATGAAAAAGTTTGGTCATTTGGGAGCAGAGCTCAGGTCACACAGGAGTTGTAGACAACCAACGCAGACCTGATAGAAGCCTATGCAGAGCACAAGGGTGCGAAAGAAAATCTTCACAACTGCACACATGCATGGGGATAAATCCAATAGTGACAGTTCTTAGAGGGCTACGCCTATACTCATAGAATCTGGAGTTACAGAACGTAACTAGCATTTGCAATAATAAACAGGGCTCATGGGTGAGCCATTTTCCCTCAACTATCCATGTGAATTAATTTGTTGGCCCATTTGCAACAAAATTGCCTCTTGTGGCATTGCTTGTTTGAGATGTTGGGATTAAAATCAGCCCATCCCACAGAACTCCATCCCTCACATCAATGGACCCAATTAGCCTTAAAATGAGAACTGAAATACAACATTTTGAGTGACTATAATTCTGACAATCAGATGATAAAAATGATGGCCGAATACAGCACCCTAATTATACATTATAAACGTATCCTCTCTGCTGAATTGATAAAGGTTTCATTAACTGCAATTGTTTCTCATACCATTATGGAGAGGCAAGCTCTTTGCCTTTGGTCTTTTCCTAGACTACAGATGAAGGTAAGCCTGTCATAGATGCTTTGGTATTTCTTGCACAACAGGAAGGTCTGTCATGAACTTTTAAAATTACGCTGATAATTATAAAGTTGTTAAGTGGGAGTCATCAATGGGTGCCATGTCCAAGTAAAGCTCCCACCTGGTCCCTATGGCCGGGACTACATTAATCACAAATTATTTCCCTCTGTCCAGTTTCAGTTCATTTCTGATAGCAGGTGCATGTTTCTCAACATTGACATGTGGCTTCCCAGCCCTGTCCGTGACAACCAGATACTAGGAGGCAGCCCTGTTTACATCAGAGCTGTGTAGCCTCCTCTGGTCCTTCTCCTGGTCACCTCATTGTAGGTGATGGCGACAACCCTTACATCAGGTCACTGATGGCAACTGTGACCCTTTTCCGAGATGCCTCTGCAAGGAAGGGCTCAACAGCTATAACCGCCACCATGTAAGAGCCTGCTGTGTAAATTGGAAGGGCATTGGGGATGATGAGGACAAGATGGAGAATTTTTTTTGAGGCCATGGAGGTTGGCCACCTGTTCACACCAGACACTATGGCCATCTGTGCCAACCTGCATGTTCTTTGTCTTTTCAGCTGGTGATGTCAGAGCAGGATTATGTCGACATAATTACGGTAATGGTCATTATATTATAGCTGGACACATGAGTGATGAGGAGGAATATGAATAGCTATTATTATTATTGCGCTACCATGCACTCCGGAAGTCGTTGTTATGTCTCTCCAGGATAAGGAGAACTACCAGGCCATGGTCATTAAGAGGACAAATTCAACAAGTTTTATTTAAACCAGAGACTAAAAAAACCACAGAGACCCCACCCAGTACTTGAGGTATGGGCTTACCTCTGTAGGCCTCTCTGTATATGTTGCAAAGAGGGTCTCTTCAGCTTCATCTGATAAACCAATATTTCAGATGTACTCCAAACACACACACACACACACACACACACACCTGCAGAAGTAAGTGGATTAATTTTCCACATTTCATGACTCTGTGGGACAGGGTGTGTTTTAGGTGTTGATTTTGTGCCGTCTGTCGGTCAATGTCTTTTACAAACTTGTTCAGGCATACGTATAGTATAGTATAGTATTTGCTTGTAAGCCACAACAACTTTGCTGCCTCTGACTTACTCGTCTTCCAAATCTGGCTGTAATGGTGAAGACATCAAATGCTAAGCGGTATATTTTTCCTGGGAAAATTCTGCCCAACAGTTGCCAATAAAATGTGTGTTCATGATCTGGATATTTGTGGATAAGCTGCTACCTTAACTGTGCCAACAATAGAAAGTATCAAAAAGGATTTAGGCTATGTGAATCAGTGGATGTATCAGGATTTTTCAAGGCCTCATGACATGATGTGGAAATGGAAAACAACACGGAAAACAACACTATGTTGTTTTCCGTACTCACACATTTTATGTGAATAATCTCAGCTTGGACCCTGTGGCTGCATCAAAATTTCCCGAGAGGACCATCTGCTGTAAACCCCCTATTACTACATCAATTGATTAAAATCACTCTGGATCCCATTTCTGTTTCCAGTGAAAGAAATTTACTCATACTTCAGCGCACTATGATAATTTCTTTTAACGTCTCAAATATTAGACTGTGAAAATAAATTATTTTCTTTCAGCCATGCTTGATTTCCTTCCAATTTATCTACAGACATTATCTCCATCATGGACAGACTTCCACGATGAACTGTGGGGAGAGATTTTTCCTTATAGTGTCGACTGAGGAGTGAAGCTGTGTGGGGGGGCATCATCCTGCCATGAGGCATCCTCTCTAAAGCATTATCCACTGTGCATAATGTGATGTCATGTAAACTCACGTGGGAAACAGGGAGCTTGTTTGTATGTTTAAATTGAATATTACACCTTGAGCATTAGAAGTCAAAATGCAGGGAGAGGGATTTCAGGGTAGGCGCCTGTTAAGTGAGATGTTTCCTGCACAATACGGGCACACTTCACACTGTACAAATGTCCATCTTGATTATTTTTTTCTTTTTTTCTTTTTTTTGGTAATACTTTATTAATCCCCATGGGAAAATTACGCTCTGCATGTAACCCATCCTAGCTGTGTAGCTAGGAGCAGTGGGCAGTTACCATGCAGCACCCAGGGACCAACTCCAGTTCGTCTTGCCATGCCTCGGTCAGGGGCACAGACAGGAGTATTAACCCTAACATGCATGTCTTTTTGATGGTGGGGGAAACCGAAGCACCCAGAGAAAACCCACCGCAGACACGGGAAGAACATGCAAACTCCACACAGGACGACCTGGGATGACCCCCCAGGTTGGACAACCCTGGGGTTCGAACCCAGGACCTTCTTGCTGTGAGGCAAAAGTGCTAACCGCTGGGCCACTGTGCCGATTCCCCGTCAGTTGAGAACACAGACCAAGAAGGAAAGCTTGGTGTTACTGTGGAGGCAGATGTTCAGTTTTAATGGTCTTCTTTGCAATGTCACACAATAGTTTATCTCCCATCTTTAAAACATGGCTAACACATGAGGCTTTGTATCATAATCAGACTTGAAAAAATTAGTGTATACTTTTATTTTGAGCAGGTTGCATGATTGAAATCGCCTTTTTGCTGGTCTCCTTTAACAAACTATCGGGTGACTCATGAATTCAAAATGCTGCCGCAAGGGTTTTAACTGAAACTGGGAGGACTGACCATGTTGCATCTATTTCAGGATCACTACAATGGTTTTCACCAAATTCAGAATGGATTTTACCTTTTTATGAAAGCTTTAAATTACCCAGCACCACATTAAATCAATGAAATTCTGCAAGATACCACACCAAGTGTAACCTCAGATCAACACAGTTCACCGTTCAAAATATCCACTATAAACTCGAAAGATGTTTCATTTTCCATCATCCAAACAGACGTCTTGCCCTGCATGATGACCTGAGAAGCACTCAAGTTGGGCTCTTGAAAGAAAATCGAAAACATTTTTCTGCAAGGTGCTTCTTCAGGATGCTGTGCTGTGAGTATTGGCATGGCAGGTTTAAATGCATTTTTAAACTTCTTGATAAAATGCACTTCAGGTTTTCTTGTTTCTATTTCTAATATAACTCGTCAATTCTAGAAAAAAAATACATCATGAAGTTCAAAATCAAACATCGTCCTTGGCTGTTCCGGTGGCATCTGGACACTGCTTGGCATCCTGCTCATCATATTCTTCATATATTTTATAATTCCATTATAATTCTGTTATCCTCTTTCAATGTTGTATTCTGTAAATTGTTTAAATGCAACATTCATTGCACATCTGTCCGTCTTGGGAGAGATCCCTCCTCTGTTGCTCTCCCTGAGGTTTCTTCCTATTTTTTATCCTTGTTAAAGGGTTTTTTTAGGGAGTTGTTCCTTATATGATGCGAGGGTCTAATGACAGGATGTTGTGTTGCGGTAAAGGCCCCTGAGACAAATTTTTAATTTGAGATATTGGGCTATACAAATAAAATTGACTTAACTGACTTATGCTCTATGTGTGAACTGTGCAGTGTAAATAAAGTTTGGCTTGACTTATGGTTGGAGGAAATTGAACCACAGTTTAGCAGGGTTCAAGGCTTAAAGGAGCTACGTGAGTTTGAGGGGGGAACAACTACACGTATTTATGCATTTTGTCCACTTGAGGGCGAACTCGCACTTACAATGATGGCGGGCACTATCCATCCATCCATTATCCAAACCGCTCATCCTGCTGTCGGGGTCGCAGGAGCCTATCCCAGCAGTCACTGGGCGGCAGGCGGGGAGACACCCCACTCCCTTTTTTGAACGGCTTGAATAATTTTACATGAAACGATTTCATGGACTTTTCCTTTACACACATCTACATAATAACTAAAGGATGTCTTAACAGTTTTTAAGATATTTTAGGCTCTTTACCATATGTTCAGCCATATTCTACACAATGGAATAAGGGATTGGTTCTCTTTTCGTCTTCGCTCAGACCTAGAACATTTCAATAAAATATGAATTTCAACTTTTCAGTTGTCAGAGTAGATGTAACCAGGGATAATAACTGTGGAGCAGGTTTCAAGTTGTACATATCAAGTTACGTTCATAATTATGAGGAATTGTGGACGTAACCTGATATGTACAACTTCAAACTTTTCACCCGTTTGCTTGTAGGTGCAGGTGAAAGTTCGTCGACAATTCTGTACATGTCGTTGACATTTATCCATGGTAAATCTTGTAGGCATCGCGAAAAATATGCCATTGTCAATAGCGCGCCAACAAACAGGAAACTGGTATGACCACTGAGGTAGAAACCGGAAGTCGGTGGACTAGAGTTCTGCACAGAGGCTCCGGACGTCACGTGACTAGTTTTGTTTACGCTGCCATTTTGGCAGGAAGAAAAGCATGTGCCCTGAGCAAAAATGAATGGCGCCAGCATCGATTTCAAGCCGTCAGAGTTCACTGCGCATTTTAATTCCAAAGACATCCATCCATTAGCCAAACCGCTTGTCCTGCTCTCAGGATCGCGGGGATGCTGGGGCCTATCCCAGCAGCCATCGGGCGGCTGGCGGGGAGACACCCTGGACAGGCCGCCAGGCCATCACAGATTCCAAAGACTTTGAACGCTATATTGCGAGACTTGACAGATTAAACATTACTGACCCTTATAATGCCCCCGGGGTGCTTTTCACGTGTATAGCTTGTTTGCAGTCACGTGATTCGAATGACGCGCGAGATTCAGATGGAGGGCAGGAAGTGAAAAGCAGAATGGACGAGATGAAGCTAGTTTAGCCCGAACTGTGCTAGTTTAGAAAATATTACACGAGAGAACGGTATAAACAGAAAGTAAGATATGTTGGACATGATCCTTATGTTATGAAGAGTGGTTTTTTTTTGACGAAGTGGTCACTGCACACACGCGCGTTATTCGACTCCGCTCCTCCCGACCGCAGACGATGGTTCGCAAACCATTTTTTTCCGGCGTTTTCGGTCAATTTCTTGCATTTTTTTCCCCCCTCATGAACAACAACTTTTGGTACTCAATAAAAAAAACTCCTTGTGGTTTCTCAGTTAATGACGCTAAACATAGGCATTTCGAAAGTTTGTGATAGTGCGTCCTATGTAGAAAATCACTTCCTGCCCTCCATCTGTAGTTCGAAAAAAAAAATCTGCAGTTCGTGACGTCATATGCAAACATTGAAACAGCCGGAACGGGCAACGTTCCGCACCTGCAGTATCCAGACATCTACAATTACCTGATCAACTTCCCCTCGTCCTACTCTGGAGAGTCTTGGAAAGCCTAAAAAAGCCTGGAGGGGTAAAAATGGACGAAATCTGGATTCGTGACAAATATTCAGCTTTGGGGTCTACCGACTAAGAATTGCTTTCTCGTCACTGGGTAAGTGTTGTTACGGGTCTTGGGTGGCACGTTGCTGCCATCTGTTGGAATTTGGGCGGTGCTGCTTTGCCGGCTGGTTGTCGTTGTAGGGGCGTTGTGCCCCGGAAGTTGTTGTGTCCGAGCTGGATAGCATTAGTGGGCCAGCGCTCATGAGCAGGCTCGTCAGTTTTAACTCCGAAACAAGTGTCACTTCATGTTAGTTAGTTAGCTTGGGCAGTAGGCAGTGTAATGTAATCGGTGTCATAACTTGTATATAGCGTTCGTTAGCTAGTCTGCGGCTTCGATTTACCAAGACATAACTACATTATCACTGTGTGAATGTATTTCGAAAGGCACCACCTCATACATTAAATTATACCTTTATGATAAACCTTTATGATAAACAGCAGGTACTGTAAAACGCTTTGTTCACTGTAGCTAAATTTCACGGTTTCAAAAAAGCGTAGTTCTTTTATCTTAGCCTTTGTTAGCCCCGCAAAATCCACGCCGTAATGAACAAGTCAAACTTGCCTTTTAGTATAATTGTCAGAAACCGTAATAAAATTATTTTAAATGAATACTATATTAACGTTAGGAAGTGTTGTATTCTGTACCTGATATGAAGGGGTCACTACACAAGCGGAATCCGTTGCTTGTGGGGTCCCATCGGTTTTCTTCTGTTCGCTTCTAGCACGTTTTATGGCAGCAATCCATTTATGTCGTCTATCGGGATCTTTTAAGAATCCGATAAAATACTCTCCCTTTCACTTGTCCGCGACTGCTCTGGCATATCGACGCACAACAGCTATCCACCATATTCACTGTATAAATCCAGCAGCTGAGGAGACTTGCTGCTAGCTAGCAGTCATTTGCCCGCTTTCCTGCCAAAACGGCAGTGTTTTGTTTTCGACTATTGCGTGACGTCAACTACGGGAGCTCTAAATGGAGGCCCGACCAAGCCGGAGGTAACACGGGGATGCGATCCAGCGAGCCCCGTGTTGGCAGGCAACGGAATAGACCGCCACGCCACGCCACGCCACCCGCACGCCCCTTATACAATGCACTTTTAAAGTAGAACGCACGTTTTCAAAATGACGACCCTAACAACTGGCCTCTCTGCCGTATCCCGTAACATCCTGATGGAGCCATCTCATTAGAATAGCAAACTGTATAATATACATTAGAGAGCAAAAAAAAAAAAAATCACTCGGAAATTTTTCCTTATATTTTATTGTGATGAGGAGTCATAAAAATGGAGTAAAACTAAATTAGAAACAATACAAAACGAGTGGGTTTACAAAGGGGGTTCAAAGAGCAGACAATGTATTTATGCTGACACGACAGTACAACAGAACTAGTTGGCACAGGATGGGAACAAAAAGTTGTTGTGGGGCAATCTAAATTTGGCATAAAAATAAAGGGGAGAGAATAATGTTATCATAAAAGATCCTTCATTACAACGATTAGGACTCATGCTTTTTAAATCACAGAGTTTTAGAGTTCAGTAGCTTCGTAACAATGCAGGGAACGGGTCCAGCGGACCAGAGAGCAGATGCACATGTAACAGTTTCTATATCTCACTTCATTCCTCTTTTTTTCTCATCTCTTTTCTTTTCTTCTTTTATTCATTTTCACCTTAAAAAAGAAGTCATGTTAACATAATACATGTTTGTTTTGTGTTTTTGTTAGAACAAACTTAATTTCCCAGAACCACACTGTGGGATTTTTGTTTATCTTCAGGTTATTTTTCATACTAAAATATATTATTGTATCAATTCAAACTACAGTATTGTACACTACACTGTGTAATAAATAACCATAAGAGAAAATATAAAAATAAGACACATAAATATAAAAAAGTCCTCTAGAAACTAAACAGGTATGTTTTTTTTAATCAGTGAAAAGGGTTCTAATACTGCCATTGAAAAAAAAACATACACAGGGCACACATAAAAAAAAGATCTAAAAACCAAAGAACACTGTATGGCATTACCAAATGAAAACATTTCAAACAAACAGGGACCACATTCACTAAGGTTTGTTACCTGAAGTGCAGGAGAGCTTGCCACAACATCTTTTTCTTTTTTTTCTTCTTTTTTTTTTTAACAAGAGCACTCAACTGACAATGGCTGATAATCCGACTGGGTTTAACAATTTACATCGAAGTCCTTCTGCTGCAACGGTATTGTACTGCAACCTTGGTTTTGTATGTGTAAGTATGTATAGTAAGAGGCAATGGTCTTCTGCAGACCTGGGCAATACTGAGCCAATTTTAGACCTAGCCGGAGGATCACAAATTTTCAGGTTACATCTGTATTTAGGGTAGTTTTGAGATATCAAGCACTGAGGTTGTCATTAATAGTAAGTTAACTTTGACTTTTACCTACTTCGGTTAATATTTTCATACATATGTTTCAGTCAAATTTAAAGACCCATTTGAAGGAACATTACATGCATGACAAATTGTTCACAAAATTTCAGATGGAAACTTCTAATGCCAAAGTTACAAGATCGCATTTCAAAGCCTCACACAAGCTCAACAAAACTATGTATATGTGACAGGCGTGCAGAGTTTCAACAGGTTTTCATTTTTACAACTCCGATTTTTCCCACACCTTGATTTCGTGAACTTAATTTTGAAGATTTTGTTTGTAATAGGTTTGCTGCATTATGGTAAACTAAATATAGCCCATATGACTGTCAGATAGGTCGCAAAACCGCATGAAAGGAAATAATTTTTCAAACATCACGGTTGTATAAACCATTCAACTATGCAAACAGCAGTATTTTTTACATGTTTTGTAATTTTCGTGCAGTTGTGAAGCATTTTATAGCCTGGAATTAAATTGATTTTCACTAATTTTCAAGACGATTTCAGGAGAAAAAAAACCTAGCAATATATATATTAAAAAAAAACGAAACAGGCAAAAAAAGCCAATGACTCATCTCAGCTGTTTGAAAATGCAAAATAGGCCAAGTCAACAAACATTAGTCAATATGGGTCTTGTGTAAAAGAGGGACATAACACTGGCTACATCTGCAGAGAACAAATTAAAACACTGTTCAATGGCACTTTTAACAGCACACAGGTCTTGCATAAGGCTGGAGGCATTGGGGTAGGGCTGATGACAGCCTCATTCCTTCAGGTATGATTTCATATACAAGCTAATAACACTGAAAACTGACTGAGAGCCAAAGTAAACTACATGGAGAGCTTGGGCACGTTTGTTTTGAAGCCTTAGCGAAGCTGGGTGGATGGAGCATACTTTTTAGGGCTCTTTCAGATGCCCAAAATGGTAAAGATTTTACCAGTTCAGGCTACGCTGGATGACAAAAAGTAGGTGATCAATGCTGGCTTTGAGGTTGTGATTTTACCTTCCCTGATAGGACAAATTTGGTTATGGCAAACGGATCAAGCCACATTATCACCTCAACTGCCCAGCCCACCCACATCCCTGCCCTTTTTTTTCTCCTTAAGGCTAACAGTCAAATTGAAAACAAATCTCATGCTAGCTAGCATTAGCTAATCCATGCTAATACAAACAAAATTTTGCTAACTAGTGTACATATATAACACTGAAGGGCTAACAATGCATGAGGCATGTTGTATCCATAGATAAACCAGGAATACTGTAGTGCAGAAGTTTTTGTTCATAGAACTCAATAAAATACTGATTTAGCAAACTTCATTGGCAATAAAAAGGTATATAAATCTTTCATCTTTACAAGTTAAAAGGTTTTCAAACGTGAACAAGATTAGTAACACTGACATAATGAACAAAAAAACGAAAACAAAACAATACTGGGATGTCTCAGTAACTCAAATTACAGCCTAGAACAATTAAACTCCAAGTAAAAGTTGATGGGTGAGCTTTGCTTTAAAATCTGTAATTCTATAAACATTTTTAACACTGATATTGTTTCCACAAGAAAAAGTCACTGCTCTTTTTTTTTTTCTTAAAGTTCAGGCACACCTGGATTTTTGTACACAGTAGTGGACCAAAACATCTGGCATCTGTGGTGGTTTTCTTCTGATGGAAAGATGTGGTCTCTTCTCAATTACTTGATACCAATGACTGACATATTCCCAACCACCAATCCCTCTGCCCAAAAATCTTTTATTTCCTTAATCGCTTTTTGTCACATCATCTGCTGTTAGTTCGGCTTTATCAGACCCTTCCCTGATATCGCCGTCTGCGTTCGTCTCATTGTCCAGCATTTCAATGGTGTCCTTGCATTCAACGGCTTCCTCTTCCTCCACTTCCTCCTCCATTTCTTCTTGCTCTGCTTCCAGCTCCACCTCTACCACCTCACACACAATCGCTCCCTCTTCTTTCACTTCTGCCTCTCCCTCCTCCGTCTTGCTTGTCTCCTCATCTGCAGCCTCCCCAGCTTCATCTCCTCCTTCTCCCTCCAAACCTGCCTCTGCTTCTTCACCGTCCTCATCGAAATTACTCTCGAAGATCTCACACTCCTCATCGTCCACCTGGACAACCCGGATATCGTCCATGCACATGGCCTCGTCATCATCATCCTCCTCATCTTCCTCGCTCTCCCTCTCATCTGAGTCCACTTGGGAGGGTGGCGTTGTGGTCCGGCTGTCCGGCTGCAGCCCGCCCCCAGCCTCCGACAGAGCCTTGCGTGGAACCGAACTAGACCCTGTCCCTGTTCCATCCTTCTTACAATAGGAGTAACGGTGGTTCATGTGCTGGGAGAAGGAGCCAGAGTGGGAGAAGCGCTTGCCACACTTGTCACATTGGTAGGGTTTCTCCCCGGAGTGCAGCCTTGAATGTTCTATTAGGTGGTGTTTGTGTTTGAAGGCCTTCTTGCAGACGCTGCATTCATGGGGCCGTTTCCCTGCAGAGGAAGAGCAAGAAATAAGAGTTAGCTTAAATGGTATAGTATGTCAGTAACACTACCAGGGTTAGGGTGGCAGTAGCTCAGGACGTAGAGCAGGTCATCTGGTAACTTAAGGGTTGCTGATTCGAATCTTGGCTCCTCCTGGCAAAAATGTTGAGGTGTCTCTGAGCAAAACACCTTATCCCGAACTGCTCCCTTTGAGAGCTCGTTGTTACCTTGCTTGACACTGCTACTGGTGTGTGTGTGTGTGTGTGTGCGTGCGCGCGCGCGCGCGTGCGTGCGTGCGTGTGTGCATGCGTGGGCGAATGTGAGGGATTAATTGTAAAGCACTTTGAGTGGCTGTTGCAGCTATATAAATGCAGTCCATTTCTTTGTAGCTAGTTAGAGGTTCTCTGTGTAGCTCAAGGAGAAGACCAATGCACTAAAAATGTAAGGTTTATGGGTTTGTTTTGTGCCTATTAATGGTATGCACCCATGCTATTAAACTATGCAAAGGTTATTATAAGGCTCAATGTGTCCCTCAAATGGAGCGTGTTCAGAACTTTATGATAAAGAAAATGTCTTGCTGTGTTAAATGCACAGGAAAGTCCTCCAAAAGCTTTTTAATAAGCAAACCTCTACAACAGTTTGTTCATGTTACTGATTTCAGAATACCAGTTCAGATTTTGAGCTGCAGAAACCTACTGGACATATTACACTAGGGACCATAAAAACCCAACCTTGTTTATAAAGTATTTTGGACTATATAGGACTTTCCTGTGCCAAACCTTTTAGCACTGGAAGGCATGTTGGTGTGTGAGGTAGAGGGTAAGAGAATTTGCATCTGAATAAGCATCTGAATGTGTTTTGTGTGTGGGTGGAGGGGAAGGTGTCATGCACAGACCAACACCCACCTGTACCGGGTGGTGGGGTGCATAGCTAACAGCTTACAGAGTTAGCTAACACATCCAGATCTGTTTAAGAAGGGTTGCTAACAGTGCAGAAAAGGAAATCCTATTCATTTGTGTTAAGAGTCATCTTTTCAGCTTTTCTTTCTAGCCCATTCTCATCCCACGGCATCATATATTGACACTGTTGGCAAAGCATGGAAACATATATTACACGGAAGGTACCCTTTGGTGTTTGTATGAGACACAGCGTGATCAGAGCGTCATAACAACTTCCACGTTTGTTTGAGATGCAGCAGATTAGCCACTACCTCACCTTAACCCTGACCCTCAAGAGTTCAAGAAACCATGCAAAAGGGAGAGAACACATGCACTTTATGTACAAGAAGTTGAACCTGGGATCTTTTTGCTGTGAGACAAATTAATAAGAATAAAAGATATCAGCAGACCTTTTCTTTTTTTAAAACCTCAGGTGTACCTGTGTGTTCATATTTATGCCTGAGCAGAGAGCTGCCCTTCTGAAAGACCTTATCACACAGATCACAGGGGTAGACGCCGTTCTCCAGCCGTCGTTTCTTGGGCGGTGAGGCCGAATCCGAATTGTTCTGTTCCTCCACTGCAGACATCCCCTCAGAGCCACTGTCCTGCTTCTTTTCCTGAAAGAAACCAAACGAGATGGGACAAAATGCATCATGTTGCTTGACTACATTCTTATTGAAGTTTAGGGAGCAACTACATTTAAGTACACAGCCGGCAATGAAACAAAGGTGAGATTTGAATTTAATAACAGAGAGAAACAATCTGCATCAAACATGAGATTGTATTCACTTGAGCTGCTGACATCTGCATGGGTCAATTTCAAATAAATAAAATACAAAACTCCACAGCAGAAGGTAAAGTGATAAATCAAAAGCTAAGTTATGTCTTATGTCTATGAACAGTGCAGTATGTTTTAGTGTAGCGTTAACCTATCAACAAGTCAGAAAGTACTGGTCTGGGATTCTGATCATTTTAGAAAGGCAAATGGCATATGTGTACACAGTACATATTCACTCAGTTCAGCAAAATGAATGAATGGTAGAAAATACAGAAAATGCAAAATATTTTATGCATCTGAGGGTTAAATAGGCTATAATTGTGATTAAAAAAGAGTTTTAAGAGTCAGTGAGCTATACTATTCGTAGTATGACTAATAATAAAGATGTGTGAGTTTTATATCTACACAGTTAACTGATTGCAAATCTAAGTTGGCAGTAGTGGCTTAGTGATTGTGATTCAAACACTGTGGGTTGAAATCCCTGGAGCTAGCTAGTGCAAGGACAATCTGGAAAAGAAAAAATAACTCTTGAAATGATTACTGTCAAACTGCCCTTGTGCAAAGCACTTAGCTGCCCTTGTGAAGCTGAAGGTTGAGGTTGTTAAGAGCAGCTCTCAGGTTGAGTAGAATTTCCTGCATCATCTATTTTCTCTATTAAGGATGAATAAAGTTCATCTTAAAGATTTTTTTGGCACAATAGACAGGACAGTGAAGAGGGACAAGAAATGTAGGGTGAAGAGACAAGAAGACATGCAGAATTAAAGCCTACAACATTGCCCAAGGCCACAACGTCTGTGCTTATTTGGCTGAGCAACCAGGTTCATCTCAAGTTCATTTAAACTCCATCTTATCTTACTCGGTAAAATTCATCTTATCTTATAATAATGAAGTACAACATAAAAAGGCATGCATGTAAAAAATAACTGGATAGCAAAATGCACTGCTTCAGCTATAAGCAACAACATTTGGCAGAACAATTAACTGTAGACTGTTACCAGACCTGATAAAAATCACAAAGCATACCAAAAGGACCCAAGTGAACACAACAATAGGCAGAGAGAGTGAGATTTCTACGTATGGTTTTCATGTGGGAGGTCAGAATCTCTGAGACCACAGCTGTGAGGAGACCTGTCCGGTGTGTCAGACATGCATTTTGAGGGTTCTCACATGTCGAGAGCTCCTCCGAAGGATTAAGTTTGTCTGCTCCCCTCACCGTTACCCTGAGTTTCTGGGAAGGAGTCCAGCTCCAGCCTGCCACTGCTGTGTCTGCTACACTGAGGTACGCAGACGGTATTAGTTAACCTCACCTGGCACATGCATTATTCCTGAGGAGATCTGGACGGAGCCCCAGATTATTTAACCACGGTTTGAAGGGCTTTTTCTTTTCCACAGACAGCCTCCCAGCAATCTGCGATGTCTGTGAATGTCCAGACATACACCCTGCAATTTGCAGTGTCTGTCATAGCTTGTTTTTTGGCAACATATAAACCATCACAAATAAGCACTGTCTTGTTGTGGAAGATGTGTATGCATGAATGTGAGCTTGCCTACAAAATTAATGTCAACATTTGGTTTCAAGCTACAGCTCATGGAAGGGAATGCAATAGGGATATTTTAGAAACATTAAGTGATCTGGAAAAATGAACAAGTAGTAAGTGAATGTGCGCTCAAGTAGAAGAACCTGGTGCTGGCTGTTGTTGAGAGTAGTGTTCATGCTCAAGAAACTCTCCCACAATGAACTGATTTCAAATCAGAATAAAACCTACTAGGATGATTACCCACCAGAGTGGGGGTAGACTCCACTAATGTTTCATCCATCATCTGAACTTGGCATTTATCTTCTGCCCTGGCTCTTAGGGAGAAGGATAAGTATAAGAAGCACAACTATCAAGGGTTCCTACTGGATCAGTGAGTACAGCAGAATATGATGAGCTTTCATCAAAATGGGTCTGATTCCAACTCACAACTCATGGCATTCGCTGCAACTGATACCCTCCTCATTCCTCCTGTCTGTACTCAAAGTCCATCAGCTAATACACCACAAATACTTTTAAGCAAAAAAGAGAAATCCATTTAGTTCCTCAGTGATAGTTGAACATTCACGACCACTGTCTTGGAGTCACTCATGTTCCCATGCAGGGACGCTGGAACTATTTTCTAGGAGGGGGGTGCCTAAATGGGGGGAGGGGGGCGCATGGACATTGAATATCCACTTTTGTGATGTTGCCTTTGACCGCTAGCTTAATTTGACCCCACTTGCTAGCTAACCAGGTCAACATGTGCATGCATCAAAAGTTCTAACATGCAAAAATTGCTCTGTGTGTATTAGTGTTAATTTTGTCTGCTATTTTCTATTTGGTCTTAGTCCTGTGTTAAATGCCCTTGTTAGTTTTTATCATATTTAGTCTACCTCAGCTCTTGTTAAGTCAGGTTTTAGTCAACTAAGTCTTGGCATTTGTTTTAGTCAAAGAAAACTAACTATTTTAGCATAGTTTTCGTCAATGAAAACTGTTGACATTTTAGTCTTGTCATTTTTGTCAAACTTATTTCACATAAGATTTTATCTTATCATTATTTGATGAAAAACACAGGTAGGCTAACATTAATACACTTAAAATGGTAGCATTCACTGCTATAAAGATCGTACTTGACACGAGGCGTCTCCTTTGCCACTTTCGTGACAAGGCGAATCCAGGCCGAACCACTGCTTTTTCCGACACACACAGAGACGCATTCATGTGACGAACACAAGCCGACTCCGCCCCCCTCCCGAAGACAGCGTTGCCAATAACTGCTGCTTCATCGAGTCCAGCCATAGTCGCATCTGACGAGACCCGAGGCGCGAACCCCGGTCCCCAGTGGGCAACTGCATCGACACAATGCCAATGCTTATACTGCTACATCACCACGGACACGTCACCTGGCTATTTCTGATAGAGTTCTCTTAACCAAGGCCGACAGTATTTCAAAACTTGTTTATCCTGCTCTATCAATGTTTTTCCAAGACTCAACATCTAAGGAAGTCAACAACATACTTACTAATTTGGTTTGGGAAAATAGACACCACCACCTACTAATCTTGGTGGTCTGTCAGGTAGTCTTAAGCAGGCTGCTAGCAATCTTGTGGTAATATTTGATGCTAACCTCAGTTTTGACAATCAACTCAAAACATGTTGTTCAGTCATGCTTTTCCCAGCTCAAGCTAGTCTCCAAAATTAGGTCATTTCTATCAATTGCCAATCTGCAAAAAGTTGTACATGCTTTTATCTATTTTTGGCTTGACTATTGTAATGCACTTTATTCTGGTATCAGCAAGGGCTCCCTCCACCGTCTGCAGTTGGTACAAAATGCCACTGCTCAGCTCATTACCGGGACAAGGAGGCAGGATCATATCACTCCTGTGCTTGCCTCCCTACACTGGCTCCGTTATATTTCGAATTGATTTTAAAATTTTACTGCTCACTTTTAAGGCTTTAAATGGCCTTGCTCCTTCATACATTTGTGATTTATTGACTTGGTACAAACTAAGACAAATGAAGACTAAGACAAACTAAGTGTCTAGCTTCTTATAAATCTCGTCTTAAAACGTTTTTTATGAAAGCCACAAATGTGTTACAAATGTTTGATATTTGTTTTCATTTTTACTATTATTTGAGCTTACTCTTACTTTTGCCTTGTCTGATTTTATCTTTTTTTTTGTGAAGCACTTTGTAACATTGTTTTAGAAAAGTGCTATATAGTTAAAATTATTATTATTAAAAAAATAAATACTTTCAGGGTCCAGAAAAGGTGGTTTTGAATTATTGAATTTTATTGATTTAAATAATACACTTAAATTAAAATGGATACTTCTATTTGGTATTTTATTTCAAAGCAATACTTTTAGAAAATTGGGTGGCCTTTCACTTCTTTAACGTTACTAAATTGCCTATAAAATTATCTGAAATTTATCAACAGGCCCTCCAACTTGGAAATTATTTTACATAACGTTTCCCCACATAAGACCCTGATATGGAATAATAGAGACATTACTGTTGGTAAAAAAAAAATCTATCTTTAAGCAAAATTGGGTTGATAAAGTTATTATTTATGTAACTTGATCTCTTTGATGCCAACAGTTTATTGTTTAATTATGAACGATTCCTTCTATTTAAATCCATTCCTGTAACAAGCAAAGAGTTTAATTATGTAATGAACGCTATTCCTAATGGTCTGTCCCATTTAATATAGTCATCTTCAGTTTCAAGAAGCACTGAGGATAAAACCCTCTTTGATTATAAATGGCATTGACATAAAGAATGCTAAATGCAACAATAAACATATGTAATACATTCTATGAAAGAAGGAAAATTACTCCTAGAGGAAAAGCTTTTAGGGACATTTTTATAGGTACTGACTGGCAGACGGCATGGCTACTACCATATAAAGTCAGTATGACCAACCAGATTAAAGTACACATCAAAATGTTACACAATATGTATCCATCCTTCCATCATCCAAGCCACTTATCCCAATTGGGGTCGCAGGATGCTGGAGCTTATCCCAGCAGTCATTGGGCGGCAGGCTGGGAGACACCCTGGACAGGCCGTTAGTCCATCACTCATCATCATCTTTATATATCCAACAAAGCTATATTTCTCCACATTTTTAGATACTGAAAATTAATGTTATCTTTGCAATGACGAACCAGAATCTTTAATGCAGACAGGAGGCGGAGCCAGGGGTGGCAGCGTTGAAGATGCTAAGATTTTCACTGGGAGTGACGAAGAAGGACAGGATTAGGAACGAGTATATTAGAGGGACAGCTCAGGTTGGATGGTTTGGAGACAAAGCAAGAGAGGTAAGATTGAGATGGCTTGCATTTGTGTGGAGGAGAGATGCTGGGTATATTGGGAGAAGGATACTGAATATGGAGCTGCCAGGGGAGAGGAAAAGAGGAAGGCCAAAGAGGAGGTTTATGGATGTGGTGAGGGAGGACATGCAGGTGGCTGGTGTGACAGAGGAAGATGCAGAAGACAGGAAGAGATGGAAATGGATGATCCGCTGTGGCAACTCCTAACGGGAGCAGCCGAAAGTAGTAGTAGTAATCTTTAACGCATTTATTCTACCATTGTATACATTGTTACTTTTGGACCCAAATGAAAGATCATATATATCATGTAGAACTTATCACAAAATTAAAATTGAATGTAAAAATGTTATTACACTTTATGAACATGATAAATGTGACACTGAATTCATTGTAAACTTACTGATTCTATATGGTAAATTTCACATACATAAATGCAAAATAACAAAAGTTACCACCAGTTTTACTTGATTTTTATGTGAATTTAAACAGTATATTAAGACTCTCAAACTAATAAACACTAAACAAGTAATAAAACTGTCAAACTATATGGTGACCGCTTTAAAGAATAAAGTGTGTTTTTATTATAATTTTATATTAATCAAGTTTATTTATCCCAATTCTATTTGTTTTAATTCATTACTCTTCTCTATAATTTTTTACTTATTTAAATTCATGTTATTACTTCTTTGTATATGATGTTGAGCACATCTGCACCGTAGTATATTTGTTTGTTTTCTTAAAAAAAAATGTGAGCGGTTGCTGGTTTTGCGATGGGAAAATTGTACACTGAAGTTCAGAGAAAGATAAATAAATGTTTTCACTTAATTGTCTCACTTATCCATGTTATCATAGTTGAATGGACAAATATGGAGGGAGAACATTGGTGTACAAGTTAGACTTGTATACCACGAAATATGAACTGGTGTTATCAACAATTTTTTTATTTATTTATGTTCAATGCTTTTCTCCCGACTCACTGCCAGCCAGGCAGCATCTCTCTTGTGGGGCAGTTTGTAGTTTTCAAGGGCACTGTCGCACAATATCGGCAGGTTAGACACAGCAACAATCAAAGTCTCCTCCGTCCTGGCTCACTAAGAAACTACAGTCAATCACAGCCAAGTAGGGTCAACCACACACACTTCTTTGCTATTGGTTGAGGCTGCGGATCTGCGGGTCAAAGTTCACTGAAGTTGAACTCCACGCGAAGATGTCAAGATGCAAATTTCTTTCGCCACTGAAGCAAATGTTTTATGGCCCCTTCACTCATGTAGAATGGGAAGTGAACAGGAGGCGAATATTCGCCAATGTTAATTTCGCGATGTGTGACGTAGCCTTGGAAGTCTTGGAAAAATGGTCATTGACAAACATAAGTGTGTATACGTCTACGTCACTACATCAGACTACATACATCATATTAGTATGTGCCATCTCCTGACTGCAGACATTTTCATTCATTATTTCGCATTATATGAATGCACATATAGGCTGCAGCATATGTTGTATTAAACTTTATTAACATGGGTCGATAGTTTTTCTTGCTAGGTTGCTAAGGAGCCCTTCTTGGCTCAAGATGGTGCAAACCGCACTGGCCTGGCTATTAGTTTACATAGTTAAAGACGCATGATGAGCTCTGAACAGGAGACGGGCTTGTCATTTCACATCACAAGGCTATATGAAAGCATATATGTTGTAAGGAAATATGAAAGACAGAAATTAAAGTCAGACCAGTTCCTTGTTAAAAACAAAACAAAACAACCTTTGGTGCAGTAAAATGAAGCTGTCGATAGGGCGATGGGGAGGTGTGGTCGCACCCCTACTCGATGTCTATGGTCCCATGCCTGGTCCAAGATTTGATTTAGGGTCACATCTATACTTTTTTTTCAGACCAAGTACATGTACTTACATTTGGGTAATTGCCAATACCGAGTTCCATTACAGTTCTAACAATGACTTTGAAAACACGTTTTACTTTCAGCAGATGTTCCTCACTTTCTTCTTCTTTCGGCTTGTTCCCTGTTTTTCAGAGGTTGCCAAAGCAGATTTTATAATTTCCATCAGGACCCCATGAGGGCACAGCACCAATGGCGGCCGTTGTTAACCCAGGCCTCGACCGATCCAGTATGGTCTTGTCAATCTGCATCCGATTTGGCAAAATTTTACATCGGATGCCCTTCCTGACACAACCACTAACCCTATGGACGGGGGCACAGGTAAAACGATGGATGCCACTCCAGTATTCATGGACTTGCGCCCATGCCTGTCGCATGTTCCTCACTTTCTAACTGTAGCAAATTAAACATACAACATGATGCTGTTGCTGACAATTTAACATTCAACTTTGTGTTTTCCTGAACAAACATGGCACTGCCACACATTTCACTTAAATGTAAGCTGTAACACATGCAGTGGGTTTAGTACAACAGAAACTGTAGGAGAACATCTGAAATGATATATTATCATTAGTGCCAGGCACGGACGCATCACGTGGGCGGGGTGGAGGGTTTTTTGGTTTTTTGGGGTTTTTTTTACCTGCTGCATCAACTGCGTCTTTGTTGAGTGCAGTCGCGTGCCAGTCGTGTTTTCTGCTTCACTGCGTGCATGTTGAGTTTTGTCAAGTGATAATGCAGTTGTTTTTGCAGGGTTTGGAAGCGTAGGCTATATTAACTGGTACTGAATTAATTAACTAGATTGTTGTAACTACAGGATCATGGATACACATTGATTTGATTGATTTATTTTTATGTGCAATGAAAAAAACCCACATGATTGCATTTGTGTGTCACATGGTTGCATTTGTGTGTCACATTGCCTCTGATAAAATGAGGTATTTATTTTAATCATTTTTAAACAGATTGTACTCGTTTTTTGGGGGGCATTTTCCACTTTTATTTGACAGCGATGGTCGTGAGAGAGACGAGAAAGGCAGGGGAGAACATGGCAGGGGGCCTGGGCCGGATTCGAACCCATACCGCTGCTGTAAGGACTCAACCTTAGGCGGTACATGCTCTACCAGGTGAGCCACCAGAGCGCCCCTGTACTCACTTTCCATTTTCTACACAGTTCAGAAGTGAAGTCGAAAACACGGCTGGCACGCAACACAGCCGCAGTGTAGCAGGTTAAAAAAAAAGAAAACACTCCGCCCTGCCCACATGACACCCTGCGTCCATGCCTGGGCTATCTGCAGTCATCCAAGCAGCGTTGCTGGATGTACTACAACAGTTATCGTATTTGCACAATCGATAATGCCAAAATTCCCATAATGTACGATAATTTTGTGACACTTAGTATTAGTAGTTGTTTCTGTCTAAGACGTCTCATTTTAATTATTTTCCCGACACGATCATGGGCAGGATAGTAAAATATGGATCCCGCATCTGTGTTTATGCATCTCTTCTCAGATGACGTCTTTCCAGCCAATCATGCTTGTTGTGATGATGAACATGAACATGGTCGGTCGGTCGGGGCACCCCACGGATCGGCAGAGAGGGGCCCTGTGCAGCAGCTACCAGGGCGACTCAAAAAGAGCAGGGTAATTGGCCAGATACAATCGGGGCGAAAAGGGGGGGAAATTGAAAGAAAAAAAACTGTTTTAGAGCTACAAAGAATTGATTTCCGGGAACACGCTGTTTTATCCGGGCAAAGCTACTATAAAGTTGATCCCGTTTCGGGGCTAATAAGTTAGGTGACGTCGGATTGGTGCGTAGATTCCCGTACTCGCCGATACCAGACCCAGCATTTTAGGCAGTATTGCAGGCATTTCCGATACTGGTATTGGTATCGGAACAATTTCTGTGAAACACAGCACTTATTTGGGGATGTGTAGTGTTTTGAAATGAGAACATATAGGGATTTTTGGCATGTGAAACACCAGTCATCTTGTGGCTAATTTTGCCCTACAAAGTGACAACATGGCTGGGCCACTCTATTGCTCAACGATAGGTTGGCAGCTGAAACTTTCAACCCTCTTACAACAAGAAACTCTCTTAAGGCTAGGCTGGACAGTCACTGTTAAGGAACCACAGCAGTGGTAACTGCGCTATATGATATTCAGATTCAGACAACGTTATCTATCCCAAAAGGGTAATTAAATTTCATTACCTACCCAGATTATACACAAATTCACAGACAAGCAGCAATCAGCAGTATGTCAGACAATAGACAGATCAGTACATGAGCAAGAGATGCACACTGTTGCCCTTGTGTGGCCATGCGTGCAGACTCATATGGGGACCAGGCAAAGGACAAAAATTCACATAAGTTAAAAGAATAGAATAAATAAACAAATAAAGCATCCTAAGATGCATTGCACATTACATTCCACCACTACATTCAGTGAACACACAGGCCCACAAGCCATGTGAAAAACAGACAAAGGTATAAACCAACTATCCATCCATCCATTATCCAAACCGCTTATCCTGCTTTCAGGGTCACGGGATGCTGGAGCCTATCCCAGCGGTCATAGGGCAGCAGGCCATCACAGGGCACAAAGGTATAAACCAACTATTGTGGTTTAAACACAATAGAGCATTCATAAAATTACTACTCTTGACATTTAACAGCCTGATAGCAGAAGGAATGAAGGACTTAGAATAGCGATTTGTTTTCCTAGGGGGCGCTTTATAGTGCTGGCCTGAGGGCATTACAGTGAAATTCACTGGACAGGACGTGGTCAGATTGGCTAATAATGCCTTCTGATAACTATGTTACATGGTTTTATGCCATAGTCCTAACTTGGCACAGAGCACCTATCAACGGAGTGGCTCATTTTGAGAAGTATAAAGATTAAACTGTATGTATCATGTCATCCATTATTTTTCATAGTTCACATTCTGGCACAATAGACATACTACGTACCATTAGTTAGAGAGAATGGGGAATTAAAATGACAAAATAATCTGGCCAAATTTCTCTTATCTGACTCTAATTGGGAGGCAATGATATCTTAATTAGAACATTCACATCAAAAGTGTTTTTAAGCAACAGCCAGCACAACAGGGGCAAACCAGACCAAAATGAATGACAAATGGGCAGCAAACCGTAAAATTACTCCAAAGCATAATGCTGCTAAATCATAGTGTTCATACTACTTTGCCACTGTATCTTTGTACTACTCACCTTGTGGCCGTTGAGAACTACTGTCATGGCCCCAGGTGTGCTGCCAGCCGTAGTGGTGTAGGTGTAGGTGAGCTGGGGGATGAGGATGGTGCGTTTGGCTGTGGTGTTGATGGCGCTCAGGCACCCCACCGTGCCTTGGCTAGCGATGGCCACTAGGGTGGGCAGCTGAGCGGTGGTGACGATGTTGACTGGGCTACCAGTCTGAGGTGAAGTGACAAGGATGGCATTGCCCTGGACCTGCTCCTTTCTCAGGCAGCTTAGGTTGAGAGGCTGTTCTTGTTGATTGACTGGAGGGGGTGTCCTCTGAGTGTCAGACCCAGCAGAGATTTGCTTGGGCAGGGAGAGGTCCAGGGGTTCCGCCTGGGTGTCCTGGTCCTCTGGATCTTCAGGCTCACTTTTGACAGTGACAAGGTCCAGAGTGGTTAGATTTAGTGGTGTGGGGTCTGAAGGGACAATGGATGACTCAGATGGAAGTTTGATGGGTGTGTTCTGGGCTTGTGAGATGGAAGTGGTCCCTTTCTCAGTCTCTATATTGTGATTTGAGGTGACCTCTGGGCTGGAATTTGTAGGGGGAGTCTTTCTGGAATCTGTGGTTGAGTCTTTGGGGGGGGTGATATTGATTTTCCCAGAGTTCATCTTGACAAACCATTTCCTTACTACATCCACAGGAATACTGATTGACTTTGAGATCTTTTCCAGCTCATCCTCCTTGGGGTTGGCGTTGGAGGCAAAGTAGGTCTTCAGGAGTGATAGGTCATCCATGGGTGGCTCTTCCAGTGTCACCCCAGCCTCTTTCAGCAAGGCAGCAAACGAGGGGTCAAGGGCATCAGAGTCCACAGCCTCCCCGTTGGCTGCTTTGCGGTGCTGGAGGAGGTGCAGTGCGTCCAGACTGTCAGGGCAGTTGTCGCAGAGTAAACATGCGCTAGTGCTCTTGTCTTTTGACGTCTCTGCTACTTTGGAATTTGCAGGTGTAACGTTAGCTTTTTCAGGTTTGGCGATAGCATCTGTCTCTGCAGTCACAACAGGCTCTGCCTCCTTCTCAGTCTTAATGACAGTGAGATCAGTAGCTGTTCTCTCTCCCTCTGAAGTCAGGGGTTCAACTGTTTTAGTGGGGGTGGAGGCTGGGTTGGTGTTGGTGGCTGCGACGGTGCTGGTGGGGGCTGTGGGAGCTGGGGGAACATCTTTTTTGAGTAGCAGCGGTGTAGGCTGCATAGCAGCAGGGGTGGCAGTTGCTGCAGTGTTGATGCTGTAGTTGATGATAATCTTTGTGGTCCCGTCCTGGTCTACAAAGGCGGGCAGGCTGATTATCTGCTGCTGGGGCTGCTGGACCACAATCCCTTGCTTGCCTTGTGTTACCACCCCATTGGCTGTGCCCAGCACCTGCCTGAAGACGTTCCCATCCATGGCAACCTTGAGCACATTCTGAAGGTCACTCAGGTTGATGCTAATGGGTGACACCAGGCCCATCGTGGGCACCACCATGGCCACCCCCTGGGGCAGGGCTGCAGCAGTGGCCACAGTGCCTTGCCCCACACCTCCGTTCACCACACCGTTGGTCCCCGTCATCGGAGCCGGTGCTGGAGCTGGGGCCACTGTCACCGGCTTGCATTCATATTCCACAGGTTCGGACTTGATCTGGGTGACAGGCAGCTGCTCCTGGAGGGGCTTGCTGTCGGTTTTTTCCTTCAGAACCATTCGGGCCGGAGCAATGACCACAGGAGCGGGCTGGTCAGAAGGCGGTGCAGGCTTGATTGGTGGCCGGGGGTTGCCATTGGGGGGCAAGGCCCCCACACACTTCTTACTGCTAATGTGGGAGCTGTAGGAGCCTGAATGGGAGAATCGTTTCTTGCAGTTGGCACATTCGTATGGCTTCTCACCTGTCAGGGACACAGAAAAATAAACAAAACCCCATTTGAAAAAGCTGTTTCATAACAGTTTCTGCATTAGTTTCTTTTTTCTCCCCCCCACCCTTTTCTCCCCAATTGTACTCGGCCAATAACCTTATTTGTCCGAGCCGTCCCGGTCACTGCTCCACCCCCTCTGCCAGGCCGGGGAGGGCTGCAGACTACCACATGCTTCCTCCAATACATGTGGAGCCACCAGCCACTTCTTTTCACCTGACAGTTAGGAGCATTACCAGGGGGACATAGCGCGTCCCCCCAGTTCCCACTCCCCCCCGAACATGCACCCCAACCGACTGACCAGAGGAGGGCGCTAGTGCAGCGACCAGGACACACACACATCCAGTTTCCCACCCGAAGACACGGCCAATTGTGTCTGTAGGGACGCCCGACGAAGCCAGAGGTAACACAGGGATTAATTTCTGCATTAGTTGAGTTTGATTTATTTTATGTACCACACTTTTGACAACTGATTCGTTATTTTTTTTATATATATTTTTCTCAGACTTCCATAAAAAAAGGTTCTGCCATCTTAAGTTCCTGTCATCCAAGTCATTTCTTTACCAGCATATTTTCTTTTTCGCTTTCTTTTGCTCATTTATGTGAAGTTGTATTCCATGGCCCATGTGTTCGATCTTGCCTCCATAATTTGTATGGTCTTATTTTATTTTTTTATTTGTTTATAATTTTCTTTAACACAAATATATTTTCTTAGCTTTACAACATACAACACTGGTAAAGAAAATGTGTAATTTACAAAGCATGACATAATGGAGTGACCCAAAAATCAAGTTATCTAAATTACAACCCTTGCACCAACACCATGATAACACACTGGACAGGAGTATATGGAATTAATAATAACTATAATCAGAAGAACGTAGAACATGAAACAGAAATACATCTCCATACAAGGAAAGGCATTGAGTTGTTGGCAAGACTGCAGTTGCAAATGTTAACATAGTTTGTTGCTTTACCTCCAACCCCATATCACTAAGTGAATGATGGAGTGTATGTCAGAGAAATTTAGAAACTTTTGTCAAGACAAATGTCACCATGAGGAGCTTACCACTGTGAATGCGCAGGTGCTCTTTCAGATGGTGTTTGTATTTGAAGGCCTTGGCACACTCAGTACACTTGAACTTGCGGTTCCCTCCTGCCACTGGGGTAACGTGACGCTGGAGAAGACAAAACCAAGATGGCTATGGTGAGGAAGATGATAAACTGCACTGACATGTTTCTGATTGATGAGCTGGATGAAAAAAAAAAATTTTCACTGCTGGCAAGAATTCTTTCTGAAAAGGTTTTTATTTCTAAATATTAAGAAGGATGAATTTGCTTTTCCACACAAAACATAAAAATGCAGTAAAAAAAAAAAGGAATTGGATGAGACCTCATCAATACCAATTGTGGAACGCTGAAGAAAAGATTTGACCTTTTAATGAACCCAGAAAAGATAAGTGTTTAACTCAGCATCAGATTGGTCACATTAAAGGCTCACTGATTACTACCCACATGGAGCTGCAGTTTTTGCCAAAATCAGCACCAACAATTAAGTGCCTGCTGAATTCTGAAGGAATGTTAAATTAAACTGTATATAAGCCATCTAGAACACCAAATGTACTCATCAGGACAAGATCGATGCCGACATATGGTTCTCTCAGGCTGAGGGGATTCACTGGGGAAGCTGCCAACTCCTTAGTCCATCAATAATTGGAAGGGAGATCCTATGATTTAAGCCAAAACCACTGGAACGGCGTTACACGTGTTGCCCAGAAGCACCCAAGGGATATTTTGACTAAGTGTGGACAAGTGTTTCAGCTCATCTCTGACAGAAAGCCAGCAAACATCAACATAAGAAGCTGATACAAATAGACAGGAAATATCAAGCAGATAACAGGTGATGATACGCAATAAAATGTTTTTTTTGTGACGTAGATGGGTAAATGGATTACACATCACGCAACTGAGTTGCTGGGGTTGTAAGTCAGCCAAAGGGTGAAAACCTTAATCTTTTTGATTTTCCTGGCATGAATGCATTACTACGTCATTAAAGCAATAATGTGACTTCCAGAAGTCACCCTTTGTATATCTGTATGTATTAGAGGACACTCTAAACACACCTACATCTTCAAACATACACATTTTTTTGGTGACTATTAGTCAGTAAAAAACCCAGGGTTTTTCCCAGGGTTCACCTTCCAACCTTTAATATCGTACCTCACCCTTAAAGGACCAGTTCGCCAATTTTTAACCTTATCTTTAGCTATACAAATTTGGGATATAGTGTGAAAAACGTCTACAGTTGTTGCCAATGTTCTCTGTGTCTCTGGGTCATAGCTGCAAAGTCTGTTTCTTCTGGCACCAGTGTCATCATTTGACACGTCAGTGACATAGTTGGTGACAAGGAAGAACTATGGGCAAGTTCAGCTGAGATTTCTAGGCTCACCTCCGGGAGCATGCTCTAGATGCCACTCAAAAACAAAACTTCCTTGTTCTCTTTGCACATATTGCAAATGAGTATGTTTCCAGCAACGAAAATGGCATCCCAAAACATGAGTACAGAGGATCTTATGGAGTAGGATACATTTTACAGCATTTTGACTGACTTGGATATTCAACCGTATTTATCAAGCCAGAATATATGACCGAAGAAATGCAGTGGAGAGAGGACAAGGCTGCTGCTGCATAGCTTAGCAAGAGAATATGGCCGGCGGGGACCATCCAGAACCTCAGCTGCCGAGGCCAAACAGTGACTGGTGGAGCCATTGCTCAAATTTCCCTCCAATGCCAACAGAAACTGAATCATTCTGCTGCAATGATTTCAGCATGGGCAGTTTTTGTTGGATGCTGTTGCAAATGTGAACCCTGAGACAGCCCGTGTGTGAATTACTATTTATGAATGTTTTATTCCTCACCTGGACAGTGGTGTGCGGGATACTTTCTTCAAGATCCCAATAAACTGGAAAAGATCATGAAGACCAGCAGGGCCGGCAGATGACCATTGAGTGAGTATGCTATGTTTTGGCCAACAAAATAATAGCTATAGGCTAGTGTGGTGATACACAGCAACACTGGACAAGTTGTGTCCAGATGAACCGATTCAACTTTCTGTGATTTCCTTACCTGGATTACTCAGCATGCATAAAGACATGTTGGACAAGCAATTTTCTCAACACTTTTGTACTGATTGCCTGGCAACTTCTTGTTAGCCAGATAAATTCTATAGTATGTTTTCCCACTTCTCACTAAATCTCCTGTTGTAAGCACATTGCCCTATCATATGGGACAACAAGTTGCCCAGTGTATCGTCATCCTGAGGATATTTGTTGTCTTCACATAGGTAACTTGCAATTACAATGACCACCATGTTAACCCAGCCACTGAGGATGCACAAGCCAGTGCATCCTTAGTGCCGGTCCCAAGCCCGGACAAATGGGAAGGGTTGCATCAGGAAGGGCATCCAGCATAAAATCTTTGCCAAATCAAATATGCGGATCATAAATAAGACTTACATACCGGATCGGTCGAGGCCCGGGTTACCAACGACCGCCACCGGTACTGTTAACCAGCAGGGTGTCGGTGGAAACTATGCTACTGTTGGGCGAAGGAGAAGGAGAGGGGGAAAGCATGTCCAGAGGCAGCTAGAGAGGAGGAAGGGTAGGCATGTGGAGGTGAGAGTTGGAACTTTGAATGTTGGCACTATGACTGGTAAAGGGGGAGAGCTGGCTGACATGATGGAAAGAAGAAAGGTAGGCATACTGTGTGTGCAAGAGACCAGGTGGAAGGGGAGTAAGACCAGGAGTATCGGAGGTGGGTTCAAACTCTTCTACCATGGTGTGAATGGGAGGAGTAATGGGGTAGGGGTAATTCTGAAGGAAGAGTATGTCAAGAGCGTGCTAGAGGTGAAGAGAGTGTCAGACAGAGTGATGAGTATGAAGCTGGAAATTGAAGGTTTATTGCTGAATGTTATCAGCGCATATGCCCCGCAAGTTGGGTGTGAGATGGATGAAAAAGAAGAATTCTGGAGTGAGTTGGACGACAGGGTGGAGAGGGTACCCAAGGAGGAGAGAGTGGTGATTGGAGCGGACTTCAATGGACATGTTGGTGAAGGGAACAGAGGTGATGGGGAGGTAATGGGAAGGTATGGTGTCAAGGAGAGAAATGTGGAAGGACAGATGGTGGTCGATTTTGCAAAAAGGATGGAAATGGCTGTGGTGAATACATATTTCAAGAAGAGGGAGGAACACAGGGTGACATACAAGAGTGGAGGAAAGTGCACACAGGTGGACTATATCTTATGTAGAAGGCGCCATCTAAAAGGGATTGGAGACTGCAAGGTGGTGACAGGGGAGAACGTAGCTAGGCAGCATCGGATGGTGGTCTGTAGGATGACTTTGGAGACCAAGAAGAGGAAGCGAGTGAAGACACAGCCGAAGATCAAATGGTGGAAGTTGAAGAAGGAAGACTGTTGTGTGGAGTTCAGGCAGGAGTTAAGACAGGCACTGGGTGGTAGTGAAGAGTTGCCAGATGGCTGGACAACCACTGCAGAAATAGTGAGGGAGACAGCTAGGAAGGTACTTGGTGTGTCATCAGGACAGAGGAAGGAAGACTAGGAGACTTGGTGGTGGAATGAGGAAGTACAGCAAATTATACAGAGGAAAAGGTTGGCAAAGAAGAAGTGGGATAGTAAGAGAGATGAAGAAAGTAGACAGGAGTACAAGGAGATGCAGCGTAAAGCAAAGAGAGAGGTGGCAAAGGCAAAGGAAAAGGCGTATGGTGAGTTGCATGACAGATTAGACGCTAAGGAAGGAGAAAAGGACTTGTACTGATTGGCTAGACAGAGGGACCAAGCTGCAAAGGATGTGCAGCAAGTTGGGGCGATCAAGGATAGAGATGGAAATGTGCTGACAAGCGAGGAGAGTGTGCTAAGAAGGTGGAAGGAGTACTTTGAGGGGCTAATGAATGAAGAAAATGAGAGAGAGAGAAGGTTGGATGATGTGGGGATAGTGAATCAGGAAGTTCAGCGGATTAGCAAGGAGGAAGTGAGGGCAGCTATGAAGAGAATGAAGAGTGGAAAGGCAGTTGGTTCTGATGACATACCTGTGGAGGCATGGAGATGTTTAGGAGAGATGGCAGTGGAGTTTTTAACTAGATTGTTTAACACAATCTTGGAAAGTGAGAGGATGACTGAGGAGTGGAGAAGAAGCATACTGGTACCGATTTTCAAGAACAAGGGCGATGTGCAGAACTGTAACAACTACAGAGGTATAAAGTTGATCAGCCACAGCATGAAGATTTGGGAAAGAGTAATAGAAGCTAGGTTAAGAGGAGAGGTGAAGATCAGCGAGCAGCAGTATGGTTTCATGCCACGAAAGAGCACCACAGATGCGATGTTTTCTTTGAGAATGTTGATTGAGAAGTATAGAGAAGGCCAGAAAGAGTTGCATTGTGTCTTTGTAGATTTAGAGAAAGCTTATGACAGAGTGCCGAGAGAGGAGGTGTGGTATTGTATGAGGAAGTCAGGAGTTGCAGAGAAGTATGTAGGAGTGGTGCAGGATACGTATGAGGGAAGTGTGACAATGGTGAGGTGTGCGGTTGGAATGACAGATGGGTTCAAGGTGGAGGTCGGATTACATCAAGGATCGGCTCTGAGCCCTTTCTTGTTTGCAATGGTGATGGACAGGTTGACGGACAAGATCAGGCAGGAGTCTCCATGGACGATGATGTACGCGGATGACATTGTGATCTGTAGCGAGAGTAGGGTGCAGGTTGAGGAGAGCCTGGAGAGGTGGAGGTATGCACTGGAGAGAAGAGGAATGAAAGTCAGTAGGAGCAAGACGGAATACCTATGCGTGAATGAGAGAGAGGACAGTGGAATGGTCAGGATGCAAGGAGTGGAGGTGACAAAGGCATTTGAGTTTAAGTACTTGGGGTCAACTGTCCAAAGTAACGGGGAGTGCAGTAGAGAGGTGAAGAAGAGAGTGCAGGCAGGTTGGAGTGGGTGGAGAAGTGTGCCAGGAGTGATTTGCAACAGAAGGGTATCAGCAAGTGTTAAAAGGAAAGTTTACAAGATGGTTGTGAGACCAGCTATGTTATATGGTTTGGAGACAGTGGCACTGACGAAAAGACAGGAGGCGGAGCTGGAGGTGGCAGAGTTGAAGATGCTAAGATTTTCACTGGGAGTAACGAAGAAGGACAGGATTAGGAACGATTATATTAGAGGGACCGCTCAGGTTGGACGGTTTGGAGACAAAGCAAGAGAGGCAAGATTGAGATGGTTTGGACATGTGTGGAGGAGAGATGCTGAGTATATTGGGAGAAGGATGCTGAATATGGAGCTGCCAGGGAAGAGGAGAAGAGGAAGGCCAAAGAGGAGGTTTATGGATGTGGTGAGGGAAGACATGCAGGTGGCTGGTGTGACAGAGGAAGACGCAGAAGACAGGAAGAAATGGAAACAGATGATCCGCTGTGGCGACCCCTAACGGGAGCAGCCGAAAGTAGTAGTAGCTATGTTTTGGCCAACAAAATAATAGCTATAGGCTAGTTGTGTCCAGATGAACTGATTCAACTTTCTGTGATTTCCTTACCTGGATTACTCAGCATGCATAAAGACATGTTGGACAAGCAATTTTCTCAACACTTTTGTACTGATTGCCTGGCAACTTCTTGTTAGCCAGATAAATTCTATAGTATGTTTTCCCACTTCTCACTAAATCTCCTGTTGTAAGCACATTGCCCTATCATATGGGACAACAAGTTGCCCAGTGTATCGTCATCCTGAGGATATTTGTTGTCTTCACATACACTACCGTTCAAAAGTTTGGGATCACCCAAACAATTTTGTGTTTTCCATGAAAAGTCACACTTATTCACCACCATATGTTGTGAAATGAATAGAAAATAGAGTCAAGACATTGACAAGGTTAGAAATAATGATTTTTATTTGAAATAAGATTTTTTTTACATCAAACTTTGCTTTCGTTAAAGAATCCTCCATTTGCAGCAATTACAGCATTGCAGACCTTTGGCATTCTAGCTGTTAATTTGTTGAGGTAATCTGGAGAAATTGCACCCCACGCTTCCAGAAGCAGCTCCCACAAGTTGGATTGGTTGGATGGGCACTTCTTTGAGCAGATTGAGTTTCTGGAGCATCACATTTGTGGGGTCAATTAAACGCTCAAAATGGCCAGAAAAAGAGAACTTTCATCTGAAACTCGACAGTCTATTCTTGTTCTTAGAAATGAAGGCTATTCCATGCGAGAAATTGCTAAGAAATTGAAGATTTCCTACACCGGTGTGTACTACTCCCTTCAGAGGACAGCACAAACAGGCTCTAACCAGAGTAGAAAAAGAAGTGGGAGGCCGCGTTGCACAACTGAGCAAGAAGATAAGTACATTAGAGTCTCTAGTTTGAGAAACAGACGCCTCACAGGTCCCCAACTGGCATCTTCATTAAATAGTACCTGTTAGAGCCTGTTTGTGCTGTCCTCTGAAGGGAGTAGTACACACCGGTGTAGGAAATCTTCAATTTCTTAGCAATTTCTCGCATTGAATAGCCTTCATTTCTAAGAACAAGAATAGACTGTCGAGTTTCAGATGAAAGTTCTCTTTTTCTGGCCATTTTGAGCGTTTAATTGACCCCACAAATGTGATGCTCCAGAAACTCAATCTGCTCAAAGAAGTGCCCATCCAACCAATCCAACTTGTGGGAGCTGCTTCTGGAAGCGTGGGGTGCAATTTCTCCAGATTACCTCAACAAATTAACAGCTAGAATGCCAAAGGTCTGCAATGCTGTAATTGCTGCAAATGGAGGATTCTTTAACGAAAGCAAAGTTTGATGTAAAAAAAATCTTATTTCAAATAAAAATCATTATTTCTAACCTTGTCAATGTCTTGACTCTATTTTCTATTCATTTCACAACATATGGTGGTGAATAAGTGTGACTTTTCATGGAAAACACGAAATTGTTTGGGTGATCCCAAACTTTTGAACGGTAGTGTAGGTAACTTGCAATTACAATGACCACTATGTTAACAACCGAAACCAGAAAAGTTGCATAACAACCGAAACTGGCGATTTGCTTATGCACGCCAATTTCCCCACAGCGATCAATAATAAAGTATCTCAAAATTTGCATATGAAACCTGTGTTAGATGGCTGGTTTCGGTCGTTATGCAACTGTGCTGTTTATAAGGTTAGGAATACCCATAGTGAGACTGATGAATTCACTTTGATGACAGGGACCACGGCCCCTGCCTAGAGCTGTGCCCGAGGAGGAAACACGCAGGGCAGTCTGACAGGACGCATAATCGGGGCAGGCTTGGCTAACTGCTAGCCCATGCAAACCAGCAGTTCCGACAGTCATCCTGGCTGGCGTTTGTTGGACAGTGATTTTTTTTTTTTTTTGATATATGTGTTAGATGTGTTAGTTTGAATATGTGTTCTTGTAGTTCTTAAATGTGTTTTTGTCTGTATGTTGCACTGCTGTGGGCTGGGGTAAATGTTATTTCGTTCACTTCATGTGTGCAAGTACATGAGGTGAAATGACAAATAAAGTGTTCCTGTTCCTGATGAAACATTTTTCCCAATAAACTGTGTCCAGTTGAACTGATTCAACTTACTGGGAATAGCTGCCAACATTACTGTATATGATCAGTACTTGTACCTTCCTGATGAATGACCACCTTCTTTCCTGTCTTTTGCTCTCTGCAGATTATAGCGTCTGGCTACTTATTGATTTTTTTTTAAAAAAAAATTGGGGTTTTTTGAGTGGATGCTACAAGGGGAGAAACTTGGCAAAGGGAATGACATTGTCTTGCCAGCCTGTGTTGCACATCGCTTCAGAGCCAAATATCTTCCCACCAATGATCAGTGCAGAGGGCATGCTGAACGGGACGAAGCAACGGACAAGATTTAACGATGTGATATGCAAGCCTTTGTGTAATAACGCTGCTAAACTTCAATGCGGCTAACAATGAACACTTACCTTGAAATTTGTTGGGACTGATCTAGACTTTGTCTTGTCAAATTATGATGTGCAATATGCTAAACATTTATTTGAAAATTCAGCATCACATTTAAAAAACAGGCCTGTCTTACACCTGCGACATGACTGTGCCCCAGCTCTCTGTCAGTACCTGTTCCCGTGTGCCCCTGTGGTGGCTCATATGCCTCTCCAGCTGCGAGCGGTAGGTGAAGGTGTAGCTACAATGAGAGCAGCTGAAGTTATCCTCGCTGGTCTCATGACGGTACTTGATGTGCTCCTTCAATGAGGCGTTGCGCTTGTAGCCGCGAGAGCAGTAAGGGCAGGTGTGCAACTGGGAGAAGGTATCTGGCGTGCCTGGGTTAGAGAGGATTCGGATCAGTATGTACAGGAACAGAAACATTTATGGGTGAAGTCAAATGGTATCAGATCTAATGAAAATTAATTGACTTTGTGGGGTGTTTACTAAAACTCACAATATGATACAACGAACATTATATGGAACTCCTTATTAAGCTTTGACAACAGTTATTACCAACCCATGTCCAGGCATTAAGAATGTATCTACAAACCCCAATTCCAATGAAGTTGGGACACTGTGTAAAAGGAAAATAAAAACAGAATACAATGATTTGCAAATCCTTTTCGACCTATATTCAATTGAATGCATTACAAAGACAAGATATTTAATGTTCAAACTGATAAACTTTATTGGGGTTTTTTTTGCAAATATTCACTCATTTTGAATTTGATGCCTGCAACACGTCCCAAAAAAGCTGGGACAGGGGCATGTGTACCACTGTGTTACATCAACTTTCCTTTTAACAACACTCAATAAGCGTTTGGGAACTGAGGACACTAAGTGTTGAAGCTTTGTAGGTGGAATTCTTTCCCATTCTTGCTTGATGTACGACTTCAGTTGCTCAACAGTCCGGGGTCTCCGTTGTCGTATTTTGCGCTTCATAATGCACCACACATTTTCAGTGGGAGACAGGTCTGGACTGCAGGCAGGCCAGTCTAGTACCCGCACTCTTTTACTACGAAGCCACACTGTTGTA
Source organism: Lampris incognitus (assembly GCF_029633865.1). NCBI lineage: Eukaryota > Metazoa > Chordata > Actinopteri > Lampriformes > Lampridae > Lampris > Lampris incognitus. The sequence continues at coordinate 28,122,134 of NC_079224.1, forward strand.
ACACGTGCAGAATGTGGCTTGGCATTGTCTTGCTAAAATAAGCAGGGACGTCCCTGAAAAAGACGTCGCTTGGATGGCAGCATATGTTGCTCCAAAACCTGTATGTACTTTTCAGCATTAACGGTGCCTTCACAGATGTGCAAGTTACCCATGCCATGGGCACTAACACACACCCCCTCTTTAGCCCGGAAGACACAACGTCCATGATTTCCAAAAACAATCTGAAATGTGGGCTCATCAGACCACAGCACACTTTTCCACTCAGATGAGCTTGGGCCCAGAGAAGCCGGTGGCGTTTCTGGGTGTTGTTGATATATGGCTTTCGCTTTGCATGGTAGAGTTTTAACTTGCACTTGTAGATGTAGTGACGAACTGTGTTAACTGACGATGGTTTTCCGAAGTGTTCCTGAGCCCACGTGGTAATATCCTTTACAGAATGATGTCAGTTTTTAATGCAGTGCCGCCTGAGGGATCGAAGGTCACGGGCATTCAATGTTGGTTTTCGGCCTTGCCACTTACGTGCAGCGATTTCTCCGGATTCTCTGAATCTTTTGATGATATTATGGACTGTAGATGATGAAATCCCCAAATTCCTTGCAATTGTACATTGAGAAACGTTGTTCTTAAACTGTTGGACTATTTGCTCACGCAGTTGTTCACAAGGTGGTGAATCTCACCCCATCCTTGCTTGTGAAAGACTGAGCCTTTCGGGGATGCTCCTTTCATACCCAATCATGACACTCACCTGTTTCCAATTAACCTGTTCACCTGTGGAATGTTCCAAACAGGTGTTTTTTGAGCATTCCTCAACTTTCCCAGTCTTTTGTTGCCCCTGTCCCAGCTTCTTTGGAACGTGTTGCACGCATCAAATTCAAAATGAGTGAATATTTGCAAAAAACAATAAAGTTTATCAGTTTGAACATTAAATATCTTGTCTTTGTAGTGTATTCAATTGAATATAGGTCGAAAAGGATTTGGAAATCATTGTATTCTGTTTTTATTCACGTTTTACACAACGTCCCAACTTCATTGGAATTGGGGTTTGTATCAATGCATATTGTAGAGGACATCAGCCAATGCTATGGCAGGTCTAATGGCCCATATCACAGGTTACATTGTTCTCTAAACTACCTATATAAGCTTCTACAGAGCTGACAATGTGGGTGCAGGCAAGTTAATAAGGTTAACAAAAGGGCACCCTTCCTTTATGTCTTGCATGCTCAATAATCCAGGTAAGGAAATCACAGAACGTTGAATCAGTTCATCTGGACACGTTTATTTGGAGAAACATATCATCATCCATCTAAGTGACTTCTTCAGTCTCAACTGACTGCAGGTATCCCCACCCTCATAAACAGCACAGTTGCATAACGCCCGAAACCAACGATCGGGTTCATATACAAATTGCCGTGACCATTAACTAGTTACAATGACTATGTGTACTATTCACAGAGGATTTGGGAATAGTTGCACTCACAGTTGACTACGTTTACATGATGTTAGAAAAAGTCAATTTATTGTGTTAGTCCGACTAAAACTGGACTGTTAAAGTACATGTAAAAGTGTTAGTCCGACTGAAATTGTACTAAATCAAATTTCTTGAAGTCGGACTAACACACCTAGATAATGTGGTTGGGAATTGATTTATTCTGGCATGTATACGCTTCAATCGACCCCAAACTGGCCTAAGCATTCTGCACATGATCCATAGTTCCCGCAGCGGTCTTTCACCCGTATGTCAAACAGCGTAGTATCAACATGGCGAGTGCTAGAGCTTTCTGGACAGCGCTGTAAAGTCGTCCATGTTTTCACCATTCAACATGGAACCCGCTTGCTAACTTGTTTGTCGCTTGTTTGGTATGTGACACAATAGGTCAACCGGAAGAAGGTCCAATAGCAACCAGCTGAAAGGGGGCATATCGCACCAGGGTCAGACATACTTCCATCAATAAATTGATTCTTCCCCGGTTCTTGTATACTGGGACGACACATGGCCTAATCGAGCTATAACTGTGGCTCGACTTAACTGTGCATGTAAACGCAGTGACTGTAAGATGGCAACAGATGTACTCTTAGCCCCCCCCCCCCCCCCCCCCAGTTCAGGGGTGGTTGTTCCTGCTTCACATAAATGGCCTCTTTCACTCCCTGTTCAAATGCTGTGATTGCAAATCAGAAAGTTCAGTTCCGTTCATCTGGACACAACGATTATTGAGAGAAACATCATCTAAGTGACCTCTTGAGTCTAAACTGACTGCAGGTATCCCCACCCTTATAAACAATATAGTTGCATAATGACCGAACCAATGATCAGTTTCATATGCAAATAAGTGACCTTTAACTAGAGTTTCAATGGCCATGTGTACTATTCACAGAGGATTTGGGAATGTCTGCAATCATAGCATTGTAAGATGGCGACAGATGTACTCTTAGGCCCCACCCTCAGTACAGGGATGGTTGGCGCTAGAATACATTGTTCGGAGGGAGGTGGGAGGGAACTCCGCTGCACGTCATCAAATGCTCACAGCAGAATCACAGATTATGTTACTAGCTAGTTTAATGCTAACTTTATAGTTATTTAGCTGTGTGTTTTTTACAATCCATGTTGACATAGAGTTGGTTAGTAAAGGTGCGAGGGCCGAAGGCCCGAGCTGTGTCTAAGGAGCGAGGCCGCAGACTCGGGGGGGGGGGGGGGTCCTGGACGAGCGAACATGCACGAGGGCTGAAGGCCCGAGCTGCATCTAAGGTCAATCTACTTTTCCCGCTGTTCCTAAACTGAACTAGCCCTTACCCAATCATAAGATTGGTTGATTCCGCTGTGAGCATTTGATGACGTGCAGCGGAGTTCCCTCCCACCTCCCTCCGGACGATGCATTCTAGCACCAACCGTACAGGGATGGTCGTTCCCTCTTCACATAGATGGCCTCTTTAACTCTTTGTTCCAACCAGTGTTCCTGCCTATCAAGGAAGTGCACATCCTCATCCTTGAAAGAGGGGCCACTGGCCTGTAGATGGGTATAGACAATGGAGACCTGGCCTGATGTGTTAGCTCTTCTGTGTAGTGCCATCATCTTGGCCAGCGTCTGTTTAGTTTCCCGAATGTACAAGTCATGGCAATCCTCCTGGCTCTGAACAGCTGTATAGCCTAACACTATATTGCTCTGTTTGTGTTGGGGGACCCGATCCTTGAGGTGGACCAATTTCTGGCGCAGTGTGTTTTGGGGTTTGAAAGCAACTGAGACCCGGTGTTTGGAAAATATGCATCTCAACTTTTCCGACACTCCCGCCACATATGGAATCACTACTGGTTTACACTTAGGCAGCTGTTGTCCTTCTCTCTTCAATCGGCTGGTACCCTATTTGGCTGTATTCCTGGCTTTGACAAATGTCCAGTTAGGATAACCACACTTACAAAGAGCCTGCTTCATGTGGCATTTCTCACCTTCCCTGGCTGCTGTGTCGGTGGGGACGTTGTCAGCTCGGTGGTACAGTGTCCTGATGACTCCTAATTTCTGCTCCAGTGGATGGATAAGCGTACATCTGTCACCATCTTACAATGGTGTGATTGCAAACATTCCCAAATCCTCTGTGAATAGTACACATGGCCACTGAAATTCTAATTAATGATCACGCCTATTTGCATATGAAACTGATCGTTGGTTCGATCATTATGTAACTGTATTGTTTATAAGGGTCGGGATACCTGCAGTCAGTGTAGAAGAAGTCACTTAGATGAGTGATGAAAAGTTTCTCTCAATAAACGTGTCCAGATGAACTGATTCAACTTTCTTTGATTTTCTTACCTGGATCATTGAGCATGCATAGATATGTGATTGCAACTATTCCCCAATTTTCTGTGAATAGTACACATTGCCATTGTAAGTATAGTTAATAGTCACCACAATTTACATATGAAATCGACTGTTGGTTTGGTATTTATGCAACTGCACTGTTTATAAGTTTGGGGATACCTGCAGTCAGTTGGGACTGAAGAAGTCACTTAGATGAGTGATGAAAAGTTTCTCTAAATAAACGTTGTGTCCCGATGAACTGATTCAACTTTCTGTGATTTCCTTACCTGGATTATTGAGCATGCATCAAAACATTTTGACTCATTTCAGTGAGATTTGCCTTAAACTTGTACGTGAGTTATCCTAACTGGGCATTTGTCAAAGCCAGGAAGATGCCCAAAAAGTGCATCAACCGATCGAAGAGAGAAGGACAACAGCGGTCTAAGTGTAAACCAGTGGTGATTTCGTATCTGGCGGGAGTGTCGGAAAAGTTGAGACGCATATTTTCCAAACACTACGTCTCAGTTACTTTCAAAACCAGAAACACACTGCACCAGAAATTGGTCCACCCAAAGGATCAGGTTCCCTGGTACAAACAGCAATATAGTGTACGCAGGATTGCCATGACTTGTACACTGGGGAAACCAAACAGACACTGGTGAAGAGGATGGCACAACACAAAAGAGCTAACGCGTCAGGCCAGGACTCCGCAATCTACACCCATCTACAGGCCAGTGGCCACTCTTTCAAGGATGAGGATGTGCACATCCCTGATAGGGAGGAACGGTGATTTGAACAGGGAGGCCATCTTTGTTAAGAGGGAATGACCATCCCTGAACCGGGGATTAATTTTCACACCTATGCAGTACCTTAAGGAATAATAATAATAAAAAACCCTCTATTTTAGTAAAGAAAACAATTATGACAGGTGTGTTGTAATAAAAACGAGTGGTGTCCACTGATTAAATGCAGTCTTTCCGCACTGTGAAGAAGGAAAACCTAGATAGTCACAAAGTTTGTGATGAATGACAGGTTGTTTCTTCATGCAAAATAGATTTGAGGTTTAAAATTCAATTAAGATGCATTGATTTAGGGGTTTAATCACAATGACCCTTACGACAAGGGCAGTATACAGAATGTTAGGACAACACAAGGTTAAGAATAAGGCAAACAAATAACTCCAAAGTTCAAATAATCATGCCAATCAAAAATTGATAGGGCAAATAAAACAAGACACAGATTCCTCATTAGCAAATGTACTGATGGAAGTGGAAGTGCTGATGGTCATCACTAGCTATCCCTGATATGGAAGAAAAGATATGCAAAAATGTGTTAAAATGCATTGTAGCTGTTCAAGCACAAGAACAAGTAAATACTATGAATATAAACAAACAAGTGTTCAGCTGTGAGCGTGCATGGTAATTATTAACATCATCAAATTTATGTGCCTTGTGTGCAGATGTGCATTATTTGTAGGTCTGCGTAATTCTAAATTTAAGCTCTGGACTGACTTGTGCTCTACCAGAACTGCATCTGAGCACATTATGTTGGAGCGCGACCTCCCATAACCTCAGAAACATATGCCCTCATCACATGCGCATGAAGGACACAGGAGTGGGAGTAGTACCTGCATGCAGAATTATGAGCAGCTGCCAATGTTTGTATGAGTGTTAGCTGTAAAAGAACATTATATACAGTGTAAGGCTTAACAAAGTAGAATCTGTTCCTTATTTGCCCATTGCTACAGGTTCTGCTGAGTATGAATTAATCTTTTAATTATGTAATTTCACTGTAAAGATGAACAGATGAGGTACCATCTGGGTGGTGTGAGAGATGGTGGTGGCTGTTAGGAATTATGAGCCATAGGGGCAAACTGCCCTGCTGCAATGCTATTTCTTACACTATTACAATGCCTGTTCAAAGGGGCCACTTTATTGGCTGGTGCCTGTGCACCCCCAGCCCAAACCTCCCACCCTCACTGGCAGTGCCCCTGTTGTTTCCCCAAGTGTTGTACCGTTTTCGTCAGCCACCCCTGTCTCCAGTGTGCTCTGCTCCTCCTCGGGGGCCTCAGGGTAGATGATGGCCGTGTCTCCTTGTTGAAGAATCTCCTCCACAAGGGCACTCTTTACCTCCTCTTCCTCCTCATCTTCTTCTGAGGCCGCTTCCCCCTTCACTGCAACCACATAACACATACACAAACACACAGAGTTCAAGACCCTTCAACAGAAATCATCTGCCCTATACCAAAGACTTGCTCTGGGTGCTGCACTGTAGGTAACCCTGCACTCTAATTCTCTTTATTTACCTCTATTTTTCAGGCCTTTAGGTTAAATAACAAGTTGAAAAAACACATGATGGTTCAAACGGGAAAGGCCCTTCATGTATTCAAAATGTGGTAAATGTTTTACAATTAAGTCTTCAATTTAGCAAATGTATATAGTCAAAGTTCTATTGACTTATTTCAGAATTGAATATTCATATTATTTCTGAATAACTAATACAATACCAGCCTCTCTTAGCTTAATATTACTCTCTTTAATTATTGACTGAATATTAACTAAATATGAATAAAATCTACTTCCTTGACTGAAATCAAACCCATGAACTTTAGTCATACTGCATTCACTAGTCAAGTCAATTTTATTTGTATAGCCCAATATCACAAATTACAAATTTGCCTCAAGGGGCTTTACAGCAACGCAACATCCTGTCCTTAGACCCTCACATCGGATAAGGAACAACTCCCAAGTAGCGTTATGGTGTCTAACAGCTAAAATGTGATTCCGTAAACATAAGAATGCCACGGATAGAGATATAAAGATTAAACTGAAAATAAATGGACCTCAATGCTGTTAAAATAAGATGAAATGAAGGGGCCACGTCTTCATTTAATGAGGTCAGCTGCAGTGGGACAGCCCACCACTAGAGGGCAACTCTGTGGCTTTTCATCGTTAACTATGACAACAGCGTTCCATTCATGAACCCACATAGTATCCACTGTCAAAGTACAGCGTCAATTGAGATTTTCAAGCAAGAAAGTCACAGGAAATGGATAAATGATACGTTTTATAATATCCAAGCAAGGAAATATGAAAAAAAATAATAATAATAAGAATGATAATAATGATATAATGATCAGGAACTAAAATTGTACAGCAGGCTCTGCAAGGGTAGTGTCATCATCCCAAGGGTCAAAACGTTTTCTCAACCAACAGTTGACATTTAACTCCTAAAACAAACACTTGGAAATCACCAAATTTGGGAAAAGGTGATTTCAACTGAAAACGGCTGCAAGGCATTCAAGCAGCCACAGTGAGGGTGACTGGACAGCTGAACCCCCACACTTACCTCTCTTTCACTTCTTGTCCTCTTTTTACCCCAAGGTTGGGCTACAACAGAGCCTGCCATTCATCCTTCTACAGTACACTATGTGCTGGCTATGGTAGCTAACTCACCGCGGCTCCGCCATACATCACTATTTAACGTTTCTTCAGGAATTACAACATGTTTTACCTGTTTTATAATCTCCTAATCTCAAATGCTGTGGGATCAGTTGAGCTGTCTTGATATAATCTGTAAACTGTAATCTGGTCCACTCAGAACACCTGATTTACCGTGGAAAAGAAAATCGTGTGTCCCTATTTAACCTCGATGGAATCATGTGATGAGAAATAATACTCTGATTTAACAGTCAAGAGGAATGTAAATTGGATATCAACACGTACAGCTGTACTACCACCTGTGTTCAAGCACTTCCTCTAACACAGGATTATACAGACATAAAAACACAAGCACATATGTACAAAAACACCCACACATTCACTCATGCAGTATTTGAAAGTGTGACAACATAGCATTTCTCCAGAAGCACAGTATGCAGTTTTGTTTTGCTGTGACCTACGAGGTAAATAAAAACTGAAGTAAGCTCTTCCTTGAAAGGCCTATCATACTTCACAATACTTGCGAAGAGCAGCAGCGAGAGCTGATAGGTGGAGAATTGGAGCACACATTACTGATACATTTACATTTACATATCAAATCCAATCAAATCAATTTTATTTGTATAGCCCAATATCACAAATTACAAATTTGCCTCAGTGGGCTTAACAGCAACACAACATCCTGTCCTTAGACCCTCTCATCGGATAAGGAACAACTCCCTAAAAAAAAAAACTTTAACAGGGAGAAAAAATAGGAAGAAACCTCAGGGAGAGCAACAGGGGAGTGAGCTACATGCTAAGCATTTAGCAGATGCTCTCATGCCGATCAACTTGCAACAATTCAGATCAGCCGGTGGCCTGTAATGTCATTATCAATGTCAATTTCACAGTCGGTTGTTTGTGTTGAACCCAACTGCATATACAAGTGAAGAAGTATCTTATCTGAGTGCATGTGGCATGGCAAGTGGAAGTGTAGAGAAGTATATTCCATACAAGCATAGCTTTGTTGAGTCTGGTAAGAATGGGTTTGGGGGAAGGTGGCTCCAGGACACTGGAATGCACCGCTGATCTTTCTTGTGGTGTCGCAGGATTAACCCAACAAAACATCAGTGAGGGAAGGTGTCCACTTGATTAACCCCAATGACATGCTTGTGTCTCAGATTTAACTCTCTAACAGCTGGTTTGGGTAAATTAGTAATTGATGTTGTCTGTGAAATGAGCCACAAGATTCATGATGGCATAGCCTGATGTCTTCTATGGTAGGAACTGCCAGATAAGTACATTTGGACAGAGCATAGATTAAATTAATAATTTAGCTCATTGTATGAATGTATGATGCTTACTTCTGAAAATGGCACACAAGAGCTGTAAAGTCATGGACAATGGTCCAGAGATTACCTGATACCTGATTTTTGGAAATAACTTGTTCAATATCATGGTCAAGGTAACAAAAATGGTCAATTTTTTTTTCTAACAATCTAACTTTACCAAGAATTATTTGATCCAATTCAAAATCACACCACAATACTCAACTTTCTATCTCAGAGATAAATTAATTTCCATTGTTATCATGAGAAATACATTGTTTTGAAAATTGATAGTGATTAAAGTTCAGGGGTGGGTTTGTTCTGCCATTTTTTATTTATGCAACTGGTTGTATGATTGCTTTTTTCCCTCTGGATGAAAGACATATTTTAGGATGCATGGGTGCATTTAGATAAATTATTAATAAAAAGTGCCATTGTGGTACCTTATCACAAATTGCAGTATACTGTAATGCTGACCCATTTTTTCCTTTTCCCACCTATGTACACCTTCACCACAGTTTAGAAAAAAAATCCCTGGTTGCATTAACTAGTTCATGCCACAGCCTATAATGGATTGCTTGCATTCATTGCACTGGGACTTAGTTAACTCAAGTGTGTTGCACAGTGTTAGCATCCATCCAGCTTTTCCTATGTACAAATACACATCTCCGAGCCATTTTGCAAGACAGGTTTTCCAATGCTAAATGTTGTAAGTGCAGACCTTTCAAATGGCATAGCTTTGTCGGTCAGTAACTTCATCAGTATGGTGTGTACAAATCCTTTTGATTTTACTCAGGGATCTGCCTGCAAGCTTCTGAAAACAAACATTTCCATCTAATAGCATATTGTTGCAAAGCATAAAGCAGCTGGATAGCTCAGTAGGTAAGAATGCTGGCTTCTTGCCAGAGATTGAGGGTTCAAACCCTGGTTGGGATGAATCTCCAGTAAGAGTCTGTGGCCTAAACTCCTAATAATGTACAAGCCAACTACCTCTCAGATGTACATCACTTTGGATAAAAGCATCTGCTAAATGAATTATAATTGTCGCTCATGGTGGAAACTAGGCTCAATGTAACATGTCGAAATATGCAGTTTGAGGACAGTTGAGTAAATAATATTATGCTTTGACAGCCAAGCGTTTGGAGTTAAACTGAACATGGTGATTAATTTGCATTAATTTCATTATAATGATTTCAAAATTAATCAAAAATGTGTTAAAGTTCACACACCTATTTATGATATAAGTATAATAATTATACTCTCATTGATATAAATGGTTATACAAGCTGAAGCTCAAGTATCCGACTAATAAGTAAGTGCTTTATTCAGTTTGAAACAAAGATTGATGTGAGCTGGCAGGGAAATGGAGCCATTTCCAGCGTTACCATGGTGATTAAGTGCTTTAAATAGAGGCAGGACCTGTGCCAGCGGGCCACGCCTCTTCCTGCCGAATCTCCAGAGAGACAGGTGCAGCTTGAGAGAACGATGTTTGCCTGTGTGTGTGTGTGTGTGTGTGTGTGTGTGTGTGTACACACACATGTGCTAGGCAGCTGGTTCTGAAGACCTGGAACCGTCTAGAACCATCGTAAAGAGAGGAGGAGTTTATGCTGAACAATGTGTGTGTGTGTGTGTGTGTGTGTGTTCACCTCAGAAAAAAGAGGGGGAGGCTCATGTTTTAACGCAGAGATCTGCACTTCCCATGATCTCATCTATCAGCTTTCCAAAATCCCCCCCCCTCTAACTAACCCACCCCCTTCACACTCCTCTACCTCTCGCTCTCTTTCAAAACCTCTACCCATTCTGTCCTTCTATTACTCAACATTACTCTTTTTCTCTACACCTCCCTCCATCTCTCCCTCTAGCTACCTAGCTAGCTATCCCTAAACCTCATTCTTCCTCTACTTCCACCTTTTTTTCCCTTTCCCGCCAACCATCCCTCTCACTTTCTCGACCTCTCTACACCTCTCCCATAATTTCTCTCCATCTCTCACCCACTACTCTTCGATGTATCACTCCCTCATTGTTCTTTAGCTCTCTCTGTTACTCTGTCTGATAGACCTCTATGCATATTTTCCACCAAAATCTAGTTACACTGAGTACCTCATATATGCCACGTAGTAATGATGAAGAGGATCCTGAAACACTCCCACACACTCCCCCACCACAGACACATGTAAAATACCAGAATGGAATGAAAACAGGAAATCATAGTGTGTATGAACACACACACACACACACACACACACACACACACACACACACACACACACACACACACACACACAGGCGTATAAACACATTTATGAGCATGTACATGCCCTCTTGTCTCGCAGACGTGGATGCCCAAACACACACACATACATATAACCAAATATCCACAAAGGCACACAAACACCCACCACTGTGTGCCAACACCTTCCCAGAAGCTGTTGCTCTGTGTCTGTAGATAATATATAACCCAGGGTGGACGGAAATGGCAGTGAGGACCAGACTGCAGGGGGAGCAACAGCTACTAATCTCAGTCTCACTGGAGAGAAAATTCCCCACAATCTGTTCTCAGGCTCTCCTTTCTCCATATAGTGAAGAGCCAGAAACAGTAAAATGGGGGGGGGGGATAAATAAATAAATAAAAACATTCAGGGGTTGTTTGGCCAAGGAATTGATTGTTGACGTGAATAAAATGTATCTGTGTGTATTCATGCGGGTGTCAACAGGCACGAGTTGTTCTCCTTGCACGTGTGTCGATGTGAAAATGTAAATATTCAGGACAAATCTTCAACTATGTACACTGGGTTCCTGGTGTCTCATACCAGATCATGGTATACCGTGTGAATCCAGGTCTGATCGCAACATCCTGAATTAGATCCCCGCTCAGAGTTACTGCTGAGTGTCTATACTTCTCCCTCCAACCTATACTTCCTAAACCTATACTGCCTAAAAGCATAATTCTTCTCCTGGTTGGGGGCATCCATTCATTCTCTATACCCGTTTAATTCAAGTCAGGGATGCAGAGGAGCATTTACCGGCATGCATTGGGTGCAAGGCGAAAAAGAAATTTCACAGGGGTGAAAGCAGATCACCCGATAAAGAAAACGTTGAGAGGAAGCAACAGATATGAGTATGAGAAAAACAAACACAAGCGTGATAAAAGGAAGAAGAAAGAAAGACGGAGGGAGACGAGAGAGAGACCCAGATAGATGGAGAGGGAGACAAAAGACTGAGAGAGGTAGGGGAGAGGGAGAGGAAAGTGAAAGAGAAGAGATGGGGGGGGGGGGATAAGTGGCGAGACAGCAAGAAAGATAAAATAGAGAGGGAGAAAGTGGTACTCCAAGGCTCACACCATGTAAGGCTTTATCCAACAGTAATGAAAAAGCCTTGAGTGCCGTTTCCCCAAGCTTTTTAACCGTCTCTATGGTTTTAGTACTTGGCTGTAACTAAATGCGGCTGATGTGAAGCAGGAAGCTTGCATAGGACAAGCTTTTTGTCAGAGAATTGAGAGATTAGAAGCACTGCCAAAATTTGTGAAAGCCCAAGCAGAAATCTATACTCAACGCCCACTGCTGTTAAATGAAAATTTAGCTACGCTTTTGCTGGTTTGATTTTGCAGTAGCAACATTCTCTTGTGTGTGTAGTTTGTATGTTTTCTCTGCGCTAATTTGGGTTTACTTTGGCTACTCTTGCTTTCCTCCCACACTCAAAAGACAAGCATGATATGTAAGCAGCAATGCTACTGCGATAACACATCACCAGTAGCAGTAGGTTAAAAATAACCTGTCAAAATGCTCTGAGGTGTGAATGTGATTAAAGATGAGTCTGCGTGGCCCTCTGAACTGGTGACCTGTCTGGGGAGTCTGCATGCCTTCCACCCAACGGTCAACATCAGCTCCCTGAATTGGATGAAATGGGTATAGAGAATGAATATTGTGTCAGCTTACATACACGTGTGTCCAGTCAAGCCAACTCAAATTTATTTCAAAAGCATATTTAACATAAAATGCTATTGACCACAGCACTAAACACCATTAACCATGGGAAACAAAAGTTTGGAAAGAAAGAATAATGCAAATGATGACATGGACTTTCAACGGGGATTGAAAAGAATCAATAGTGGGGGCAGTTTCAATAGTCAAGTCAAGTCAATTTTATTTGTATAGCCCATTATCACAAATTACGAATTTGCCTCAGTGGGCTTAACAGCAATACAACATCCGGTCCTTAGACCCTCACATCAGATAAGGAACAACTCCCTAAAAAAATACAGACGTAGTTTAGTCCACAGCCTCGGGGCAGCATTAGCAATTGTAGTCACCCTGAAGCTTTAACTGAGAGTGTGGAATAGACAGCAGCGATTGGATGGGGGATCCAAGTGGCCCAGAGGTGGGATGGGAGCACAAGAGGTCTGCAACAAAGGAAGGGACCAATCCATAAAATGGCTTTAAACCAAACAGTAAAACCTTGAAATAATTTCTAAAGCCGAGTAGAAATCGGTGAAGACAGGTTAGCATGGGAGTTATATCGTCCCTCTTTCTGAATCCAGTCAGCAGCGTTTCTAACCACTTGCAGGCAAGGTAGGCCTGACTGGTTAACACCTGTGTAAAGGAAATTGTAGTAATCCAAATGCAAAAGAAATGATGACGTGTATAATTATTTCCAGATCATGAAATGAGGGGACTGCTTAGAGTTTTTCAATGGTTCTGAGATGAAAAAAAGCTGTCTTTAACAACAGAGTTAATTTGTTTATCGAACCTACGGGCTGAATTGAAAATCATTTCAAGGTTTTTGGCCTGAGTTTTAATATGTGGGGCCAGGGGACCTGGGTTTTTAGAAATGTTAGCCATAGATTCGGGGGGGGGGGGGGGGGGGGACAATAACTTCAGTCACATTTTCGTCACTTTTTTTTTTTAACCATCAGGTACTTGACGTCCTAAAAGCAACTAAAAATGTTCTTTAAAGCACATTGGCCACTGCAATAAAGCAGGAGATAGAGCTAAGTATTGTCAGCCTAACAGTGGATGGGAATGTCATGCTTATGCATCATAGAACTGAGTGGATGCATAAAGAGAGTGGGCCCTATAACGGCCCCATGGTGACATCGGGCTCTGCCCCATGATAGGGGCAGAGCAGGAAAACAGGTGTTAATGCTAACCGAAATAGTTCTTTTCATACAATAGGAGGTAAACCACTCAAGGGCTGTGTCCTGAATGCCTACTCCAAGTCTAAGGCCAGTAAAAACATTAGGATCAACCTTATCAAAAGCAATGCTTAGGTTCAGCAGGATTAAAATAGCGCGATTTGTCAGAATGAGGGGCAACAATAAGTCAGGGGACTTATCTTCAGGAGAGCTGATTCTGTGCTGCGTAGAGCTCTAAAACCAAACGGGAACTTTTCAAAGACGCATTTTTGGTTTAAAAACTATACAAGATGAGGAAGGCCAACTTTTTTTTAAGTATTTTGGATGAGAATAGGAGCTTGGTGATGGGTTGGGGTCAAGGTTGGACTTTTTGAGGAGGGTCTGAACCATTGTGTGTTCAAAACAGCATGGGACAACGCCTGTAAGTTGTGTGTGTGTGTGTGTGTGTGTGTGTGTGCGTGCGTGCGTGCGTGCGCACACGCGCATGCGCATAGGCAGACTTGCATCCAAGGCTGAGAAGAGCATGGAGTAATTAATCTGATCAAAGAAAACATGTACACACATACATATTAAAACACACACACACACACACACACACACACACACACAGACACACACAGCTAACATTGATATAGACTGGCTTGGAATGAGAGCTACACTATACAGTTAGGTCCCTAAGTATTTGGACAGTGACACAAAATTTGTAATTTTGCCCCTGTACACCACCACAGTGGATTTGAAATGAAGTAACCAATATGTGACTGAAGTGTGGACTTTAAGGGGAATTTAAGGGGTTGGATAAAAATATTGCATTAACTATTCAGGAATTACAGCCAGTTTTATATATGGTCACCCCATTTCCAGAGGATCAAAAGTAATTGGACACTTGACTAACAAGTGGTTTCATGGGCAAGTAAGACCTTTTCCATCATTATTCCATGATGAATTAAGCAGATAAAAGGTCTGGAGTTCATTCCCAGTATTTACATTTGGTAGCTGTTCATCAGAACTCTCAACACGAAGTCCATAGAGGTGTCAATACAAGTGAAGGAGGCCATCATTAGGCTGAAAAAGCAAAGGAAATCTATCAGATGGATAGTAAACACTTCAGGAGTGGCCAAATCAACATTTCGGTACATTCTTAAAAGGAAAGAATGCACTGGCAAGCTCAGCAACACCAAAAGGCTTGGAAGACCACGGGACACATCTACAGTGGATGATGGCAGAATTCTTTCCCTGGTGAAGACAAACACATTCTCATCATCTAGTGAAGTCAGAAACACTCTTGAGAGGTAGGGATATCATTGTCCAAGTCTACAATCAAGACACGCCTGCATGAAAATAAATACAGAGGGTTTATGACAAGGTGAAAACCACTGGTGTCACTTAAGAACAGGAAGGCCAGATTAGACTGTGTTTAAAAGCATCTAAAAACCTACTCAGTTCTGGAACAAAGTTCTTTGGGCAGATGAAGCAATGATTAACTTGTACCAGAAGGATGGGAAGAGGAAAAGTGTGGAGAACAAAGGGAACAGCTCATGATTCTCAGCATACCAAATCATCTGTCAAACATGGTGGAGGTAGTGTTATGAAATGGGCATGTATGGTTGCCAATGGAACTTGGTCATTGGTGTTTATTGATGATGTGACTACTGACAGAAGCAGCAGGATGGATTGTGATGTTTATAAGGATATACCATTTTCTCAGATTTAGCCAAATGTCACAAAACCGAGAAGACGGCACTTCACACTGCAGATAGATAATGACACAAAACAAGCTGAGAAAGCAACCCAAGAGTCTCTCAAGGCAGAAAAGTGGAATATTCATCAGTGACCAAGTCAGTCACCTCACCTCAACCCAATTGAGCATGCTTTTCACTTGCTGAAGATCAAACTAATAGCCAAAAGACCCACAAACAAACAGCAACTGAAGGCAGCTGCCATTAAGTCTTGGAAGAACATTTCAAAGGAGGAAACTCAGAAATTGAAGATGTCGATGGGTTCCAGACTTCAGGCTGTCATTGACTGCAAAGGACTTTCCTCCAAACATTAAATATAATTGTTATAATAATGGTTATGTTTGTTTGTCCAATTACTTTTGAGCCTCTGAAAATGGGGTGACCCTGTATATCCATGGCTGTAACTCCTGAACAGTTAATGCCATATTTTTATCCAACCCCTTAAATTAAAGCTGAAAGTCTACTCTTCAATCACATCTCAAATACTTCATGTCAAATCCACTGTGGTGGTGTACAGGGGCAAAATTACAAATATCATGTAACTGTCCAAACACTTATGGACCTAACTGTACATATATGGGCAACAGCAACAAAGTACGCTGGGGTTTTTTTTATTTCCAAATACTGCAAGCAGTAGCTCTTACCAGCGTAGTAAAGAGGGCACTACACACTCACATGCACGGACACACACACACACACACTATATTTCT
Organism: Lampris incognitus; assembly: GCF_029633865.1. Lineage (NCBI taxonomy): Eukaryota > Metazoa > Chordata > Actinopteri > Lampriformes > Lampridae > Lampris > Lampris incognitus. The sequence goes on from NC_079224.1 coordinate 28,138,249, forward strand.
TAGCATTTTATAATTGTCAACCTCTGAAAGTGTTTATTTGTGTTAGTTTATTTGTGTTACTACTTTAAATTTCTATTACATTTTACCTCCAATAAGTGCAACATAAAGTAAATGGGCTCAAACGGAGGACATGAAGCTAATTGCAGCACTAACGGACACACACACACACACACACACACACACACACACACACACACACACACACACACACACACACACACACACACACACATTTTTTTGTCATCCTCTAACAATCTCCAAAAAGGAGTACCCTTTTTCTTTCTACCCTCAATGCGGAAATCAGAGTCCAGGGTCAACTACAGAACAGAGGCCCTGGATTTGGCAGGGTGTCAGTGGGTCTCAAGGCAGATCCCTTCTAACGTGGGGCAAAGCTTCAACCTGACTCTCAAAACCTGGTGGCCAAACAAGGCTAGCAGGGATATGTTCAGAAGATTATGTACCAATGCCTATACGTGTTTAACAGACATAACAGCTCATAGCCTTTATATTTCCATACTTATCTATTTCCTATTCTCAATCTTATATCGTTATAATTGATTATTCTGCTATAGATAAGGGTGGCCTTGGTTTAGTTTACAAATAGATTAGGTGATGTTTATCAAATACACAAACTGGCCACAGTAGTAACCTATAGCTGCATAAAGAGAGTGTCCACTGAATTTGAAATATCCATCCATCCATTGTCTGAACTGCTTATCCTGCTCTCAGGGATGCTGGAGCCTATCCCAGCAGTCATTGGGCAGCAGGTGGGGAGACACCCTGGACAGGCCGCCAGGCCATCACAGGGCTGACACACACACACACACACACACACACACACACACACACACACACACACACACACACACACACACACACACAATTAAGTATGGCTGATTCACCTGACTTACATGTCTTTGGACTGTGGGAGGAAACCGGAGCACCCGCAGGAAACCCACGCAGGCATGGGGAGAACATGCAAACTCCACACAGAGAACGACCTGGGATGACCCACCAAGGCTGGACTACCCGGGGCTTGAACCCAGGACCTTCTTGCTGTGAGGTGGCTGCGCTAACCACTGCGCCACCATGCCGCCGAATGTGAAATATGAAACGTGAAAAATGTCCATTGTGTGTAGAAATGCAGTGAATGGTATATGTCTCTTAACCTGTTAGGAAGTTTAAAGGATTTTGCTGGTTTTGTTGATAAGCAGCATGGAGGGAAGTAGTTGGAGGGCAGAAGATTGGATAGGGAGGTACGAGGTTATGGATGGGCCTCTCTCCACACTTCTCTCACCCTTTTCTCCTGTACCTCTCTCCTTCTCGCTTTTTTCTCCTATCACATGCATTTGCAATCACACTTGCTCTCATTGTTCTCTCTCTCTCTCTCTCTCTCTCTCTCTCTCTCTCTCTTTCCCCCTCGATCTGCAAATGTCACTCCACATTGGGCTCTGATGATATTCTGCTAGCCTGCCCTTCCATGTTCTCACCCACTGACACAAGCGGAATGCTTACAGTATTTAAGTGCTTGTGCGTGTGCGCATGCATGTGTGAATGTACTTATGTCTGTATTTGAGTGTGACCATGCTTGCTACAAGCCCACAGTGCTTGAACCCTCTTTTTTTTTCAGCTTCCTCTGTTTCTCGTCAGGGCGACCTATCCCAAAGCAGGTACTTGCACGTTTATCATGTTAGTTTGCTTGTGGAACTAGCAACTGCAACAGCAACAGAGAAAGCCATTGTGATTCATGTGCTTGTATGAAGGATGCCAACAAATAATCAAACTGCCAACATAAGCCTTTTTGTAAACACCTCAATCAAGCTTAAATAATTAAAACTAATTATGCCAGTATTGTTTCCAAAAGAGTCCACTCAGTCGTGGGGCTGTGACGAAGGATAGGGTGCGTTGAAAACTCAGTGCGCACACTGACATTTTCGATTAGAAATGCACGGCCTCACTATTTTTATTCTTTTAACTTGGGGATTTTATGCTGTTTGAGTCACACATTCATACTCAAGGCTATGACAGCCACTTCCTCATACAGTTTATGTTCATTATTTCATTAGTCAAAAAGGGGGTGGTTTGCGATCAATCTGCAGACTATTTTGTTATTACGTCTTGAAATTCACTACACGGCAAATCAACTGGATGAAAAAGGTTTTATAGCTCAAAGATGTGTCAATTTAATTATGTGAAATGAGCTTCACTGAGAAAGAGACTGTGTGTGTGTTTGTGCATAAACCTTTGCAATTACAGACCTATTCCAAACACAGTGATCAGTTAACCTGCATTACCTTTCACACACATACACACACACATACACACACACACACAAGGATGTAAAACATATAGTGCTCATGTCTCTACTGCATAACCGTGTTCTGGAAGCATGAATCTCTCTCACCTCCATTCCAGGACCCATTTTGGGTTAATACTACTGTGGTGGCATCATGGCTGTCCCCAGGCGTGGCCTTGTCGCCATCAGCAACGTCAGGCTCCTGCAGGCTGTCCTCCTCCACAATGTGTAGCTTGTCCTCGTCGTCAGAGTCCGAGCTGGCCTCCAAGCCATTGTTGAAGTTTGTTACTGCAGATAGGAAGACGGAGAGGATGGTGATGAGGTAACATACGCCTGCTGGAGGATTTATTTCTATTCGCCAGTTCTTTTGACCCTTAACACAATTGCATGTCAATCATTAGGTGGATGCTATTATCAAAAGTGCCTTAATAGACTGCAACTGCATATGTTTGTAGCATGAATAGTTCTTGTGAAAATGTGGACCCAAACCTTGGAAGTGATAGTTCCATGCTCCACCCATTGAGTTACACCAGAAAATGAACTATTAACCTCGAAGTATTAATGCTTTTTTCAACTGCAGCAGAAAGGGCAGGAATTAAAGAATGGTTGGGACGAGAGAATTAAGTGTGGTCGGGGGAGTCAAGGAAACACATTTGTACCCAGTCACCATCTCACTATGTATCTTGTTTTGTGTGATCCGGCAGGCCGACAGGACAGACACAGATAACCCTTTTCCACCAACATGAAACAGGTTCTGTTCTGGTTTACGCACCTAATTTTGAACCGTGAGGAGCATTTCGACCAAAAACAAATTGATTTGAAACCCATAAAGTTGGTTCCCAGATGGAACCAAAAAATAGTAGGACCTGAAGTGGGAACCGTGACGACATCTGTGGGTATGTCATATTCTAGGTTGGAGAGAGAGATGGAGAAGGCAACAATGGAAAAGTCAGGTGAGAAACCGTCAGAAAAAAAAGTGTGCTGTGGTCTGCCAACAAAGTCCAATGCTTGGTGATGATTAGGCCATCTCCTGAGTTTCAGGAAAAGCTAGAAATTCGCACGAGAAAGAGTAAGCTGTATGCCGAACTAGTCTTAGAGTTGGCCAAAGCTTGAACATAAAGAAAAATCATAAACAACCTACAAAGTTCTTTTAGATGCAAGCACAACAAAACCTGTGTTGTCTGTGGGACAGGGTGCTAATTAAAATCAATCATATCTTGAAATCACCATCAAACTGATGTAAAAATAGCACAACCAAGGAGTTCTTTTAAAACACATCAGTCTTTTTAAATAAATTAGCATATTAAAAAGAACTCCTTGGGTATGCGATTTTTACATCAGTGTGATGGCAATTTTAAAATAAACTACGTGCATTGTGCAATGCCCTCTGTTGATGACGCATCTTTGATGACAATGGTTCTGCTCAAAACTGGTGGAAACGTGGGCTGGTTCACTAGATAGCACCAAGGTTCCAAGAATCTTGAACAGAACCGGTTCAAGAACCAGACCTAATTTGGTGGAAAAGGGGTAAAAGAGGGAGACCTGTGAAACAGGAGACACTGCTGGGGATAATCCTGAAAAGGCTGTGTGTTGAACAGTTGCTTTCAGCCCTGAAGAGGAGGCTTGAGACTGTGTCAACACTTTGTATTATGACGCAGTCTGTATCCATCCATCCATTGTCCAAGCCGCTTATCCGAATTCGGGTCGCGGGGATGCTAGAGCCTATCCCAGCAGTCATTGGGCGATAGGTGGGGAGACACCCTCGACAGGCCACCAGTCCATCACAGGGCCAAAACACACACACACACATTCACACTTAGGGACAATTTAGTGCGGCCGATTCACCTGAACTACATGTCTCTGGACTGTGGGAGGAAACCGGAGCACCTGGAGGAAACCCACACAGACACAGGGGGAACATGCAAACTCCTCACAGAGGGCGACCTGGGATGACCCCCAAGGTTGGACTACCCCAGAGTTCAAAACCAGGACCTTCTTGCTGTGAGGCAACCACGCTAACCACTGTGCATCTGACAGTCCTCTGGCAGCAATCTGCACCAGCAGGGATGGAACAAAATTGAAGCAGAGAATAAAAACGGCAAAGAGAAGTAACTTAGCTAATGGCAGATAGGCCATCTTTGTTGCTCTTAATGAGAAATAAGTAGAAGTCTGTTTAGACTTCAACATTACCATGTGAATAGGTATTCTTTAAGTTTCCTTGCAATCTGTATCTGTTTGCATTATCTGGGTAATGGTGTCTTTTGCATTTACACCTGCTATTCATATGGGATTTTACTGTATGCATATGTTTCTTGTGTTTTGAACTGATCTCATTTGTCACACAAACCAGGCAAAAAAGACAAGTGAAGGTGGTATGTCTCACTGTTGTCAACAAAAGCAATGGTACAGCAAAACTAAAGATTTCGCAGAAAGGGTCGTTTTAACAACTCTGAGACATGAGCAAGTCATTTTGCTGCAATTTGCTGGTAGCAACTGCTGTGTATACTGTGGATATCCTACCTAGTTCTTTGAACCAGATATTTTCTCTCCAAGGTAGGCCTTTTTTCTTCTCTTATCTAGTGTGCCTCAACTGTTACTCAAGATTGGACCTTCCTCTTGCACGCTGCATGCATTACCAAAATTATAGAAAAATGTCAAACAAAGTAAACCTTCTACAATGGCTCCAGCAACTGTCAAATATGGCTACTACAATAATACTGTTATCGCCACCATAATTTCCTCAAGAAAATACCTCTAGGGAAATGTGCACCCATGTTTACTTATTCCCCATTAAAAATAAAAGAGAGTTGGACCTGTTTAAAACAGCACTGCATGACTTCAATTAAACTGCTTCAGCTATCGTGGTATAAAAGGTCAAGGGTATTCCATTGCACATCAGATGACAGACTGTACCTATCTGCCCCATCGCTTAACTGGCACATGTGGCATGAAGCAGGCCTTGAGCAATTTTATATTTAATATGAAGCAACATATATTTTGATCAAGTAAATCCTGACATCCTTTTGTGTCCCCTGACATAGTTTAATACATTTCACAGTATCACACTTATGCCAATTTATGCCAACTTTAAATGCTGACTATACATTTTCTTTAAAGTGTAACTTCCCCCCTAGGTCTGAGCCTAACTTGGCCCACTGCATAATTTTGAAAAATGCTAAAAAAAAGGGGCCAAGGGGCTGAGGTGAAGCAGGAGCATAGGCAGGAGTAGCTGGGGAGATCCAAAGTAGGAGTAGCTGGGGAGATCTGGGGTCTCCTCCAACTGGGAGGAGGTAGACCCAGAACTCGGGGTGGACCCAGAACTCACTTGGAGGGACTACATGTCCAATCTGGCCTGGCAACGTCTGAAGATCTCCCAGGACAACCCGGTATCATGCCAAAGCGTGTAATACACCCGCCAGTCCAACGTGTAAGTGTCACGGTTTGCCTCGCTCAGGCATGAAAAGTACACACGTGTATGAAGGTGCAGTGTCAGCAGGGGGCGACGCCGGTCCAACGTGTCAGTGTCACAGTTTGCCTCACTCAGGCGTGAAAAGTACACACATGTATGAAGGTGCAGTGCCAGCAGGGGGTGATAGCAGGTTAGGGTTACAGTTAAGGTTGGGTTAGGGTTAGGGATTTTGGAAAATGCTGTATGACTCTTTTCCTCTGTGGGGAGTTGCTGGCATTGAGTTAATCATCGCCCCCTGCTGGCACTGCACCTTCATACACGTGTGTACTTTTCACGCCTGAGCGAGGCAAACAGTGACACATTGGACCGGCGGGTGTATTACACGCTTTGGCGTGATACTGGGCTGCAGGCGTTGCTAGGGGGAGGGACGTCTGAAGTACCCTACTTAGCTTGCTGCCACTGCGACCCAACCCCGGAGAAGTGGCTGATGATGAGTTGAGAAAATGGCATAGGCACACAAAAGCTTAACTTATTCTATCTACTAACTTACAGGCTGTGCTCAGCATTGGCAAACAGCTTCAGGCTTCTGTGTGACACAGAAGACGACAGCGAGACGAAATTTCTATTTCCTGTTACATCGCGGGTCAAAGTTCAAATTCAAAGTGACAAGCCTGAACTTCCTTGAATAAACACGACTGCGGTAGCCAGAACAAAATGCATCATTTTGATGTTCAATAAAGATTACATCATCCTTGGTTTTGACAGCTCAAAACAAAATCTTGGGTATTTAAACAGGACGAAAACTCTTAAGGTCAGTGTGAGTAGAATGTATTTCCTGTTTTTATTTTCATTCCTATTTATTTGGTCTTATTCATTTATTGTCTTTACTTCCCCTGTGCTCATGTCCTTTGGTCCTATTCTCGCCATATCTGGTGTTATTTCTTTTGTAAACCACTTTGTAACATTGTTAAGAAAAGTGCCATATAAATAGTTTATTATTATTATTATTATTATTATTATTATTATTATTAAAAGTCTAAACTGTCTCGCAACTTGGTCCAAAGACTCTTTGGGGGTTCAGGAAAGGCTTTTTTTTTCAAAGCCCCAAAGCCCCAACCAAGAATAGCATTGTTTCAATGACCTTTAGATTGAAGAATTTCCATTTACATACAAACAAGAGAGAGCGAAAAGACCAGGAAGTCTAAAAGGTGACCCAGACAATAGCTGTCCATTCTCAGTGGCAAATTACTCACCCATCAGATAAAGTTTCGCTTGTGCTACCAAACTGTGTTGAGTACCAGCAAGAAAAGTGCAAAAGTTGGTTGACTGAGAGTGGGTACATGAGATCACCTGTGCAACTTCTGACAAGCAATCTGACAACCAAACCTTGCTTTATCTCGCTCTAGCACATTGAAATTGGCATGGGTACTAAACATCAGCAGGACAGGATGACACATCGGCTTGACTGATGCGCCGCTCTTCTTCTAGTCATGTGACCGCTGACTTGACCGGACAGTCACATGACTATCTATAACTAGGGCTTTAACTGCTATTCCCTGAGTTTACAGTATGAATCAATACCTAGAATAATGGGCACACATACACACACACTAAAAATAAATAATCAAATGACATTGAAAAAAATCCAAGTTTTTCTTCTTTTTGGATGCAGTAATTACAAAAGTAAACTTTGTCTTGTGTTTTTTTCCCTTAAATAACCTCTGATATTTATTAGGAAAATAAATGTGTGTTTTCCACAGGACCTATATTGCTGACACATCATTGACTCTGTTGTTTCATTCTAACATTAAAAAGGTAACTTTACCTTCGGACAACCAGAGTAAACCTTAACTCATTTAGAGCTTCATTTTCAGTTTGAATTTCATTCAATTAATTTAATTTTGAATTTAAGCAACATTAAACACTAATTTTTCAAGAATACATATTTACAAGTTATTTTAATTTTACAAAGGTAGATGAGAGCTAATATAGTGTGTAACGTTAAAAAATACCGGTTCGTAAAAGTAGTAGATTTGAAATCTGGTATCATCTTATTTTTTCCCATGTAACCCTCTTGTATGCACATACAGTATTATAGGCCTATGTGCGGCCTGTTTGTGTGTGTGTGTGTGTGTGTGTGTGTGTGTGCGTGTGTGCGCGCACACACTGTGGAATTATCTGCCAAAAACAAGCAGTATCTGTGGAAAATAGAGAAAGAGATAAGAGAGACTTCATAATGGCAGAGGCCCAAAGGCAAACTGGTCCTTGATCAGTATAAAATCACCATGACACACTTTTTACAAATGGGCTGGGTCTGTCGTGGTATTCCTCCTCCTCAGTCAGAACTCTACTGCGTCATTCTGTATGAAGATCAGAAAACATTTCAGCAATTTTACATGAACCAAACCAACCTCAATCTGTTCACCTATGAAAAACAACACAAGGAGTGGATCCAGTGGAACCATTTGTTCTAAACGGTGTACAGATTAATCTTCAAATTGATCAGTGTGTGATCTGAGGAGCCCATCCTTTCCCCGTACTTCATACCGAGGGAGGAGACCAAGCTGTTCTTATCCAGAGAGGAAATCCTTGGAAAAAAACAAAAAATGAACGCAGGAACAAATGTCAGCCATGGGGAAAAATAATCACTTGTTTATCAGCCTCAAAAAGCAAATCTATTTTACGCTGTGCTGCAGCCACCCAGCTTGTCTGTGGGGCACTTCCTCATAACGGACGCCCCAGGAAGAAAAATAGACCAATTGACTAGTTTGAATTAACTGACACAAGAGAATACGTGCAACTGCATGTGTGTTTAAGTGTGTGTGTTTGTGCATGATGACTGTGCACAGGTGTGTGTGTGTGTGTGTGTACGTTTGTGTGTGCGTACTGTTTTATCGGTGCTGCCATTTTAGAATTATATGCTACTAAAAGAATGAATTAACTTTGCCAGGAAAATTAAGTAGTAGTAGTACAACTTGACCTGTCAAAAAAGGGATAGCCATGTCGAGTTCACAAAAGTGTCTGTGGGCCTACATTTTTCAGTTTTTTTTTATTCTTTTTTTCCTCCCTTTTTCTCCCCAATTGTATCTGGCAAATTACCCGCCTCTTCCAAGCTGTCCTGGTCTCTGCTCCACCTCCTCTGCCAATCCAGGGAGGGCTGCAGACTACCACATGCCTCCTCCGATACATGTGGAGTCGCCAGCCGCTTCTTTTCACCTGACAGTGAGGAGTTTTGCCAGGGGGACATAGCGTGTGGGACGATCACGCTATTCCCCCTAGTTCCCCCTCCCCCTGAACAGGCACCCCGGCCGACCAGAGGAGGCGCTAGTGCAGCGACCAGGACACATACCCACATCCGGCTTCACACCCGCAGACACGGCCAATTGTGTCTGTAGGGACGCCCGACCAAGCCGGAGGTAACACAAGAATTCGATCCAGATGTTGGTAGGCAACGGAATAGACCGCTACACCACCTGGACGCCCTTTCATATGTGTTTTAATTTAAGTAAGCTAACTCCTTGGGTAGAACTGTTTGCACTGTGGGTGTTTGTGTGTATGAAAGAGAGAGAAAGAGATAGACAGAAGTGTGTGAGGCTTGAGCAAAACTGAAGGCACACAATTACTGTTCACTTTGTGTTTAGACTGCATATGTCTGTGTGTGAACACAGCTGTAAATATCAGTGACAGTGTGTGAACCAAAGGAACTTTTCGTTTCCACACAACTGTGTGTGTTTGTGTGTGTTTTTGTACCTACAAAGTGGCAAATGGATAAGGGAGAACCAGTGCTCCGCAGGGGAAATAGAGCTCCTGATGGAAGTGCTGAAGACGCTTAATGAGGAGGTAAGCACTGGCTGTTTGTTCACAAGTGACAGGTGTGAACACACACACACACACACACACACACACATAGAACTTCCTCTGTGGTTTGTGACCTGTGTGTACATCTGATGTGTGTACTCACATATGTGTAAGCGCACACACGTGCATAACACTCTAAACTTCACAGGTAGCTGCACTGCTCGAAAGAAAACACACATACAACTGCTCACCACACACACTCACACATACCTCTCTTTCACATCCAAACCTACCATCCACACACACACACACACACACACACACATACACACACACACACACACACACACACACACACACACACACACACACAACCAACTCCTAACTCTAAAATAGACCCTTTACCTTGTGAGGACCTCTGAAATGTCCACACAAGGTAGGTGCTGTCAGGTTTTGCTATCCTAATGAGGACATTTGGTCCACACAAGGATAGCTAAACGTGTACACAAACACACACACACATACACTATACATTCCAACCTATGCTCATTGCTGCAGCTCTGCCACCGCGAGGAGACAGACAGATGAGTGAAGACAGCCATGCAGAGAATGGGAGGATGGGGAGAGAGAGCAATCGATGGACGTCTGGATCGACACAAAGGGGGTGGGTGTGTCATGGAGCAGGAAAAGAAAAGAAGGGAGTCAACTGGGGAGGTCAAGGTACGCAAGATGAGAGAGAGACAGACACAGAAATGGAGGGAAGGAGAGTGGAGCCTATCTTGTACATGGAGCTCTGGCTGACCAACACAGAGATGTAGGGGGGCAAACATGCTAAGGTTGTACCAGGGTTACATTTCAACCAAACCCTCCATCAGCTGATTTTACCAGTTAGTCCCAGCTTCTTTCTCTTTGGTTGATGTTGTGCTTGTTTGTCAAATCAGCTGGTGTTGTGGTTGGTTGGAATTTAAACCTGCACTCTCTTGCCCCCCCCCCCCCTCCAAGTCACAGTTTGCCTATATATGAGCTCTGGGGCAGTACAAAAAAAGGAGGATATTAGCATAAATATTTGGTCGAGGCTACTGTCCAACTATCAGGAAAGCCAAAGAATTAGAATTGGCAACTACATGAAAGACATGCATGTTAGGGTTAATACTCCTGCCTGTGCCCATGACCAAGGCAATGGAACGAAGAACTGGAGTTGGTCCCCGGGCACTGCAGCTGCCCACTGCTCCTATACAATAGGATGGGTTAAATGCAGAGAACACATTTCATTGTGAGAATACGATTCGTTGTAAGGTGCAATGAAAAATTAAAGTGGCTTTCTTTCTTTCTACAGGCCACACCTGTAGTTGCCAAATCAAATTCTTTGTCAGGGTAGAGAAAACCATCAAACAAGAAGCACTCTCCACTCATCCAGCAAGCATTGACAAGATGCCCTTGAGCAAAAAATGTACCCCCCAACTGCCCTCATGGGCCTGCTAAATGCCCAGAAGAAGGGTTGTGAACAGAACATGTGAACGTCTGACCCTCTCTCCTGCCTGAAACCAGTCCAAAAGACTGTCACTTTGAATGAGAATGAACATACTTGGTTAAACAAAGATCAAACTAGCGGAGTGCACTCAGTAGAGTGCAGATCTCCGCCAGGTGTATGCATCTCCCCTTCTCAGGTGTTTGAACTTGGCAACAAATCACCCCTCTTTTCACCTACCAGGATAAGAAACACAGACAGAAAAAGCAATGTTGCTCCTGCCATTATAAGACTTCTGTGCAGTGCCCAAGTTGATTGAACAGGAAATATGAAAAAAAAAAGTTAATTGCAGCGCTCAAGCTAAAAAATCTACCTAATAAAAACGTTTTGCCTGTCAGTCTGTGGACGTGCAGCCTCCTAGGTGGACCCTCGCACGAATACGCCCCAAGTCTCACATGAAATGGCAGAAATCAGGCTATCATACTTTCAAAGCCCTTATTGAAATATGGCAAATGTGTTTAACCGTCGTGTTTTTCATGGTATAAAATGAATTAAGGCGAATGGCTGCTCTGCTGATTGACTTTCATTCATAAAACAACAATAAGAAAACATAGCTCAGCCATGGGAAATGTTTTATTGGAGCTACTGAGATTATTTCCAGCTGTGACTGTAATTAATTCTAGTCTTGAAATTGTATTTTATCGAGGAGTTTTAACATTGGAGACTATGGCACTTCCATGCGGCGGCAGGGTCAATACGGTTTTGGTTCATCTACCGTTCCTCCAGTTCTCCTGTGCTGAGATCAGCAGTGAATGATTTGCTGGCTTATGAAATACAATCGACTTCTCGTTTACTTTCAGGACTCATACCTGAATACAAAATGTTTTGGTTTTGACACTGTTGCCTCCCAATCCGATTCAACTGTAGATGTGAGTTGTGCATGCGTTGGGCAGCGACAGACAGCAGCATTGGTCGAGTGAGCAAGAGAGTGAATGAGGATAGGGAGCAGAGATAGTGAGAACAAATGTTTTCGAAGATTTTTAATCATCGCAACCAAGAGAGGATCTTCTTCTACATTCATAACTGTGCACAAGGGATGTCCGGGTAGCGTAGCGGTCTATTCTGTTGCCTACCAATGCGGTGATCGCCAGTTCGAATCCCCATGTTACTGCCGGCTTGGTTGGGCGTCCTACAGACACAATCAGTCGTGTCTGCGGGTGAGAAACCAGATGTGGGTATGTGTTCTGGTCACTGCGCTAGTGCTTCCTCTAGTCGGTCGGGCGTCTGTTCACGGGAGGAGGGGGAACTGGGAGGAATAGCATGATCCTCCCATGCGCTACGTCCTCCTGGCAAAACTCCTCACTGTCAGGTGAAAAGAAACAGCTGGCGACTCCACATGTATGGGAGGGGGCATGTAGCAGTCTGCAGCCCTCCCCGCATCGGCAGAGGGGGTGGAGGAGCGACCGGGACAGCTCGGAAGAGTGGAGTAATTGACTGGATACAATTGGGAAGAAATAAGGGGGGGAAATTCCAAAAGAAAATTTTTAAATTTTGGGGTTGTGATGTTCTCTGAGAGCTTCAATTCATTAATGGATTTGAGAACTTTGTGGTGGATACACAAGGTGTGATGTAATTACAGAGAAAATTCACCCAGTTTTAACTTTATCTGTCTGTTGGTGACAGGGGTAGTAGCACATGAAAAACACTTTCAGTTCAAAGAAAGAAAGTTGAATCAGTTCATCTGGACACAACCTTAATTGAGAGAAACGTTTCATCACTCATCTAAGTGACCTCTTCAGTCTCCAAACACTTTCAGTTGTTTCCAATTGTTCCTGCATCTCTGGAGCGGCAGTGAAACAAGTTTGTTTTTTTTCCAGCCGCCAAGTGACGGGTCGCGACACCAGTTGGCGGCAGGAAAAACTACAGCCTAGCGGGGTTTCTAATGTAATCTACTCTAAACACGCTGTTCAGAAAACACATCCTCGTTCTCTCAGTTAAGCTCCGTTTTGATGGTGGAAATGACATCCCACAATTCTAGCAGAGGATTTCATGGACAATGACACAGAAGCTCACGTGCAGCAGTGCATTCTGGTACATGTAGGCGCTGTGGAAGAGACAGCACCGATTTTTTTATCAATATAGTACACAGAGGACTTTACTGCCTCAATCAACTACATTACTCAGCAGTACCGACTGCACATATACAAACCATCGGTGATATTTCCCTTTAACTATAGCACACAGACAGCTACTCAGGTTGTGTGTAGTGTTCATTTGTCCAATCTTTCCCAAAAAAAATGTCATGCAGTTCCTAAACATTTTAAGACCTGTGTGCAGGTCGGCTCCGCATATGCTCCATGTTGCCATGCTCAAGCTATCCTCCACAAATCGCACACACAAAAACTCATTGACATATGTATTCTCATATGCAGGAACACACAGGCACAGAGGCAAAGACACAAACACTGCTGTCAATCTCTCTACTGACATGAACACTGACAGGCACACACACCCCACTGCCAGTATGTGTGTGTCGCTGTGTGTTTAAGGATGGAATGAAAATGGGTGTGGGCCTGTGTGTGTGTGTGCATACGGTTTGTATGTGCTAGTATGTCTGTCTATGTGAGAGGGAGAGCGAGTGTGTGTGTGTGGTTGACCTGCCCACAACATCATGACAAAGTGTCAAGTGAGCCGTTAATCCTTCGTCTGGATCATTTTGAAGGAGGAAGGCAGAGGAGAGGAAGGGACGCGTCTAGACAAGTGCATTCCAGTTGCCTTTTTTCCCCCTGAAGCCACTAATTCATAAAAGAATTTGTCAAATTAATTGCGTCCAACACTGACTGTCACCAGACAAACATTTTCAGTAATGATCATGTTTTCCCACATTTCAAGTATCTTTCTAGTTATGAAAGCTAAATGGTTTTTAACACAGTAAATTATTTTCTGTAAAAAAAAAAAAGGTACTGAGAATTTTCTTTTTGAAATAAAATGAATACTCTTTTGGTTGATTTAATCACTTATAAAATATACCTGCCACATGGTACTACACTTGCACTCACTTGCTGACCCTGCACCCTATGTCACGCTGGGAGTAGGAGTTGAGGACCCAAACGCACGACTCAGAGAGACTGGGCTAGAAAGGTTTTATTAATCCAAATGAATTTACAGACAGCAGGAACAGACGCTACAGACAGCAGGGAAGGCTTGAAACAGGACATGGCACATCTGGCGACCAAGAGTCAATATGTGTGTATGTGTTTCTATGTGTGACGATCCGACAAGGAGCCAGGGCAACCAGGGGGAATATATAATGTAGGGGAGACAATCAGGGAGATTGGGCACAGGTGAGCAGGACAAGGCAGGAACAGAAAAGCCAATCAGAGAAAGGGGAACAGGTGAGTAAAGCAGGGGCAATCAGGTAAATGGGGCAATCAGGGTTACTCAGGCAAATGGGGCGCAGGTGAACAGAAACACCAATTAGGGGATGGGGAACAGGTGAGCCTTGATGGCTCAAACCACACAACCATGAGAGATTGAACCCCCTCAAGGGACGGATTCCAGACGTCCCAAACAAACGAACCAGGAGCACCAAGCAGGGTAGGCAGGAGGGGTCTGGGGAAGGTAATCAGGACACAGGACTGAAGGACAGAACAGCTCTGGCGGATGGGCAGGTGGACGACATGGAGGCTGGCGACGCAGATGAGTAAGTAGCTTAGGAGGATGGAGACGCGGACGGGTCAGCCGCTTGGGAGGCCGGTAACACAGACAGGACCGCCACTCAGGAGGCCAGCGACACAGACAGGACCGCGGCTTGGGAGGCTGGCGATGCAGACAGAACCGCCGCTTGGGAGGCCGGCAGCGTGGACAGGACAGAGGCAGGACTGCCCAGGGTACGGAGGCGGCAGACAGCCACTCAGGGTACAGGCAACGAAGACGGCGTGACCGCCGTTCGGGGTACAGGCATCAGAGGCGCCACTCAGGGTACAGGCATCAGAGGCATCACTTGGGGTACAGGCATCAGAGGCACCGCTCGGGGTACAGGCATTAGAGGTGCCACTCGGGGTACAGGCAACAGAGGCAGCACTACCGCCGCTCGGATAGAGGCATCAGAGGCGGCGCGACCGTCACTCGGAGTATAGGTATCAGAGGCGGTACGACCGCTCGGGGAACAGAATGGGCATCGACAAAGGCGACCAACGGCTCGGGAACAGGCCGGACGTATGCAAAGGTGGCCGATGGCTCGGGAACAGGCTGGACATCATCAAAGATGGTCGACGGCTCAGGAACAGGCTGGACGTCGGTAAAGGCAGCCGGCGGCTCAGGAACAGGGACAGACTGGGCGTTGACAGGGACAGGCCGACCACTTTGGAACTGGTAGGGTCTCCGTAGCATGGTGCTGAGCAGCTGAGAATCTGGGACGCTGGGCAGCTGAGACTGGGGGATGCTGGGCAGCTGAGACTCGAAGACGCTGGGCAGCTGAGGCTCGGAGATGCTGGGCAGCTGAGACTCGGGGATGCTGGGCAGCTGAGACTTGGGGGCGCTGGGCAGCTGAGATGCTGGGGAAACCTGGGAGCCCGAGATGCCAGGCTTGGGAGGATCAGGAACCGGGTCAATAAAGTACTGCCACCTGACAAAGGCAGTTTCCTGGGCGAATTCAGGGTCCCTCTTCCAGATGGCAGTGAGGAGCTTAAGGAAGCCTGGCTCCTCATTCAGGAGGGTGTCCCTCGACGCAGCGAAATCCTACCAAGTAAACAGGAAGCTGAGCAAATCTGCTGGCTGAGAAGCAGTCGCTAAGATTGGAGCCAGCAGGGTGAGCTGGACCAGGAGCTGCTGCAATTGACCGGTAAGTGCACTAACTTGGTTAGTCAGCGAGGTCTGAAGCTCTGCTTGACAGGCGTGGCTCTACCGGAGGCTGTGACAGATGGAGCTCAGCTGTTCCTTATGCTGAGTGAGGTGCCCGTCTTGAGAGCAGAGAGTGGCTTCTAGCGTGGCGGAGTTGGCTGTATCCATAATATGGTCAGACCGTACTTTCAAGCCGGGAGCAGGAGTTGAGGAATCAGATGCACGACTCAGAGACAGACTGGGCTAGAGACAAGCAGGACAAGGAGCCAGGGGAGCCAATCAGGGAGATTGGGTGCAGGTGAGCAGGACAGGGCAGAAACAGAAAAGCCAATCAGAGAAAGGGGAACAAGTGAGTAAAGCAGAGGCAATCAGGTAAATAGGGCAATCACGGTGAACCAATCAGGGCAAATAGGGCACAGGTGAACCAATCAGGAGATGGAGAACCTGTAAGACTTGATGGCCCAAACCACACAACCATGACACCCTAACCAGAAGATAAAAACAGAAGTTGAAAAAGTTAAAAAAAAAAGTTATATATTTACATAATGTTGAGGCGTTTCTCAACCTCTTGACAACTTTTCAGATCAGAGAAAACTACAATGATACACATGGGGGAAATGTGTACATAGCAGACAACCTTCTCCCCCCCCCCCCCCCACTCTCTACTAATGGCAGGTAGAACAATCTGTACAAGCAGATTGGGTCCACGGACCAGGCAGTGTGTTTCTGTTTGTGTGTGTATTTTTAAGCATGCAATTGTGCATCCCTGTGTGTGTGTGGGTGTGTGGGTGTGTGTGTGAGAGAGAGAGAGAGCGAGAGAGAGAGAGAGAGAGAGAGAGAGAGAGAGAGAGAGAGAGAGAGAGAGAGAGAGAGAGAGGGAGGGCTGAGTCTGTAGCCTCAGCTAATGTGTGTGCTCATGCATGTATACATCTGTGCGTACAAGGCAATTGTATGCCTCCTCGCTGTGCCCTCTGTGCATTAGTTTGTCTGTCTGCCCATGCATGCCCATCTCTGCTAGCATTGAGGGTAACGGAGCGGATGGCACATTTCCGCAGTGTACTGCAAGCCCGGCGACCTGCCGGGCCTAAGTTGACCCCCTGCTGGGTCTAAGCATCGGGGAATTTATTTTAATGTATTTTTAAGTTGTTTTTTAAACTACAGTTACAGTGGGGCGGCTCGGTTGGAAAAATAGATATAATGGTTGGGAAGCTCACCATCGGCATCTGTTGGTTAAAACGTGAACACACTATAGGAAAACAGCAGGTCTGAGATCAGTGTCCTTTACCCTCACTGAGCATAGAGAGATGTTCAACACTTGACACTTCCAAGCTAACAACCAACCTTAGCTAGCCAGGAAAACAGTCAGTAACACAGATACTCGATACGACCAATGTGGCGAGCCGGCGTGGAAGAATGAGAGACAGAGATCTCTTCATTCGCAACTCTCGTGTCCCATAAACCGCAAGACCCTGAGTACTGTTTAATTTTAACACTCCGTCAGAACCGAATGGAACTGACGGGAAAGGAGAGGCAAGAGGCAAGGCTGATTTAGAATGGCAGCGCCTGTGTCCCATACACCACACGACTCCAGGTGTGCTCCTTTATTCTCCCCCTCCCCAAAGGTAGCAGCCATACCAACATATACCCTGGCTCTGCCAAATGACAGAAGCTAAGCAGGTATGGGCTTGGCTAGTACTTGGATGGGAGACCTCCCGGGAAAATGAGTTGCTGCCAGAAGTGGTGTTGGTGGGCCAGTGGGGGGCAGTCTTTCCTTTGGTTCTAATAAAAACATCCATCCATCCATCCATTATCCAAACCGCTTATCCTGCTCTCAGGGTCGAGGGGATGCTGGACGCTATCCCAGCAATCATTGGGCGGCAGGTGCGGAGACACCCTGGACAGGCCGCCAGGCCATCACAGGGCCCCCACACACACTCAGAGACAATTTAGTGCGGCCGATTCATCTGACCTACATGTCTTTGGACTGTGGGAGGAAACCAGAGCACCCGGAGGAAAACCATGCAGACACAGGGAGAACATGCACAGAGGACGAACCGGGACGACCCCCAAGGTTGGACTACCCCGGGGCTCAAACCTAGGACCTTCTTGCTGTGAGGTGACTGCGCTAACCACTGCATCACCGTGCCGCCCCTAATAAAAACAACAAATATCAAATCCCAATGCCCCAGTGCAGTGACGAGGACACTGTGCTGTATGAGATGCCGTCCTTTGGATGAGATGTTAAACCGAGTTCCTGACTCACTGTGGTCATTAAAGATCTCATGGCACTTATCGCAGAGGAGGGGGTCCCCCGGTGACCTGGCAAAATTCCCAACCTGATTCTCTCCATCTGGCCACCTAATCATCCACCCATGTAATTGGTTGAATGATTCCTCCCTCTCCACCCCAAGCTGATGTGTGGTGAGCGTTCTGGTGCAAAATGGCTGCCGTGCATCACCCAGGTGGGTGATACACATTGGTGGTGGTTAAAGTGAGGTACCCCCTTCAATGTGAAGCGCTTTGGGTGTCTAGAAAAGCGCTAGATATATATGTAATGATTATTATTATATTATTACATACTTCCTAATGTCAAGGGGGAAAGGTAAAAGCCAAAAAACCGTAAGACAGTTTTTTTCAGACGGCCAAACACTGAAGCCATCATCTCCAGTGTTTGGCCGTGTTTGAGGAAGAGGCTGCTAACATTCATGGCTCCCTGAGGCAACAACGTTAGCCCAGCCACGGGTCGATGAGGTTGATCTAGCACAGTAGCCAATCAGCACTTCAATACAAGTTTTTTGTAGAGTGCAGCAACTTTGATGTTTATTTTAATGTATTTTGTTGTTGTTGAATTGTGCCCAGCATTCAAAACCTGTAAGAATCAGCAGCCAAGGAGGAATTTTTTTCTAGTTTTTTTTTTTGTAGCATGCAAAAACTTATATATTATTTATTTCAATTTAATTTCTTTTGTTGTTATAAACACAGCATTTCTGTACATTGTCAGATTCTTTGTAAGACTCTGCGATAGTTGTGGATTTTTTTTAAATGTGCGTTGAATAAAAATGACTTACTTATAACAACACATTACGTAGTCATATTTTCAGATCTCCAGTCAGCATGTAGCTCTGACTGTATAGGGCCCTATGGCGCCTGTGTTATAGCTTTTTTAAATTCTCAATTCTGCGATTCCATTTGGGAGTCTATTATCACAGAAACTATATGGTTCTAATGCTGCCATCAGTCTGTCACTGGCACACCCCGGCCTCTGTCCAAAAGACACTTGCCACCAGGCCTAATAACTTTTCTGAGGGAAACCCTGGGACAGTAGTGTTGGTGTGTGTGTGGGGGGGTAGCTGGCGGAGAGCAGTGTCACTGGGTGCCAGGTATAGAGTGATCCTGTGCCCAGTCAGCCATAACCCAGAGACCCTACTAAATCCATCCACACACATACGACACATTCGGCTACACACTCACTCATACACACACACATGCATACAGAATCAGGATCAGAACCAACTCCTCTTGTCATCTGCATTTCCACATACCTGGGAGTTTGATGTGTTGCTCACTCTGACACTTAGACATATTTAAAAAAAATCAACGACAGTAATATATAGTTACAAATAATATAAAGAATATTCACACACACAGCTTCAAAAATCCTCTGTGGGAAGCCCCCAAACACCCCAACACATAACTCCCTGATTTTAACACACATCTCAGTCTAAAACAGAACACACATCTGAGCACCTGGTTGTGTTAATGCAACATTTTCCAAATCAAGGTCTGGGGACCTCCAGAGGTCATAAGGGGAGTCCCTGAAGAGGTCTCCAAGTAAAATTCTGCTTTCTGGCCTAGTGGATTATGTACTCTTACATTCTTTGATACTCTTGTCTAGATGTTTCCAAGACATGACATAGCACCTTATGTCCCTTGAGTTATTGACGTATCATACCTTATACAGCATGTATAACCCAAACTCATAATAAAACCTGACACCCTGACTCATAATAAAACCTGACTCGACAAAATCAAAAATGATCACTGTGACCATAGGTTTGGCTCTTGCTGTTCTCATCAGCTGTTAGCCAAATATAGACAAATGCAAACAATTATGTGATTATGCAACTTTTTTGAAGCATATATAACAACAAATATCAGGTGAATTTGGCTTGGACAAAAGGAGTCTGTGGTCTAACACAGATGGGTTCGGAGGTTCCTATGTGAAAAGGTTTGCAATCCCCTGAAGGAACATGTGACTCCCGCACCAGCAGAAGAACCCTGATCAACAGTAGCCAAGAGCTGGGGTCACTGAATAGTTACCCCAGGCTTTATAACAGCCCCCAGGCTCTCCAATCAAGAGCCCCAAATCCCCCTGCCCCCCCCCCCCGGGTCAAACCGAGGACCCCACATCCCTCCATTCAGCCTGAGGTCATTGTCTGAAAACAAAAGGAGAGGGACAAAGAGAGAATGAGAGGGAGAGAGGGGGTGAAACAGAAACAGATAGGGTAAGAGGGAAAGAGAGCGAGGTGGAGGGAATGTGAGGTGAGGAAAAAAGAGGATGGGGAAGAGAGAAAGACAGTGAGGGTGAGAGAGAGAGGCAAGGGGTTAAGGTGAGAGGGGTAGGTTGCATAGTTTGAGGTAGAAACAGGGTATAACTATTTACTGAGTATTTCAAAGTCATCTAAATTTCAACATTCACTGTTGTTTTGGGGTTTGTTTTTTTTTATTAATTTTTGGCATTTTCTGCTTTTATTAGATAGTGATAGTCGAGAGAGAGACAAGAAAGGCAGGGGAGAGAGAGGAGATGAAATGCAGCAAAGGGCCCGGGCCGGATTCGAACCCAAGCCGCTGCGGTAAGCGCTCCACCAGGTGAGCCACCGGGGCACCCCCACTCACTGTTGTTTAATCCCAGTTGCAATAGTTCCAATTTTGGAACTAGATTGTTCTTCTGTGGGATTAGTGTTGGTTTAGTTCTGATGTCATGTATTTATTCTCTCGCACATGCTTTAGCAACCCAAATTCCCGCTTAAAAAAACAAAAACAAAACTCCAAAACTCATTTAACTTTGAATTGGATTGTATTTTTGAGTAAAATCACAAGAGTCGGCAGTTCAGTAAACAGAGAGAGACAAACAAACCGTCCCTTGTACTGTGTGTGGGTCGAGAGAAGGAAGGGGGGGGCAAGGAGAAAGGTAGAAAAAGAAGAGAGCAAAACAGACAGAGTGAGAAAGACAGCAAAAGTGACAGAACTTGAGAGATAAAAAGACAGAGAGAATGAGAGAGAAAGAAAAAGGGGAAAATTAGATATGATTGTGGACACCTGTGACACATTATAATATTGGCCGTTAATGTAATTCAGCTAAATCAAATCTAGACACGACCCGGACAGCAGTCGCAGATTAATACTGGATGTGTCTGCACCTGCCAGTGCAGGTACCGAACCCATCTGAGATACGCCATGGAAGAAAGCCGTTCTGACAGCCTTAAAAACAACCAGAGTACAAGAAGCAGAGCAGCAAGACAGTGGAAGACCTTCATAATATCCTGCTCTGCTGAGTCCTGGATATAAGATTTGCTTATTTTATTTCATTGTATTTTAGTCCCATTGAGATGGGAAAAAAATCTGATTTACTGGACGAATTTATGCAACCAAGCAGTTGCAGTGACAAACACCAGGTCTGCAGACAAGAAACTTAAAATGAATATAAACTCAAAAATAAAAATACCAGTGATCAGGGGCTGAATTACAGCAGTAGTTTAATGACTATTTGACACTGGGCTTACTCAAATGCTAAGCTTTTAGATCTATCAGTCAGCCGGGCCTAATTCAAGGCACGTGACAACACAATACAACACATTCCCTGAGCAAAATCTATCTCCGCTGTTACATCACACCGAGTGGATGACATAGGCCTGGCCTGGTATCTAGGTCAAAGGTCAGCTACAGCACTTGGGAGAGAGAAAGTGGAAGAGAGATGGAATGGGAGTGCAAGTGTAAGATGGGACACTGACAGTCATTATCTATTCATAACACTACACTACATATGACATGGCTAATATCCCGTGCACCGATGACACAGTGCTGGAGTTGCCTAATGTGTGGCAAAATTAGAAATGTGGTCTACACAGTTAAGATGGCAAGGTAACCAATTTGCAATTAGCTGTATTCTAATATTTCATCACAAAATTAGCAATAATGAGATAGCAGTGAGGCACTGCAGGATCATTGTAGTGGCAAGCTAGCTAATGTTAGCCTCATTAATCAGACTGAGAATTTAGCCTGGCTGTGACTTTTGCTTTTCAAGTCTAATTCTGTTTTTCATGTCTTAAGAGAGAAAGAAAGTAAGAAAGGGGGGGGGGGGACAAATGAAAACAAAAAAAAAAGAAAAGAAATGTAGGCCAATGTTAGGCTGCAGCTAGCTTGTCAGTTCAATGTGTGAGTGTATATTGACCCAGTGCAGCTGTGCAGCGTGGGCCCTTTGCCAAACCCCTAACAGACAAACACCCCACTGTGTGTGAATGAGAGACACAGTCAAACAGAAAAGTGCACATCACTGGAGATGGCTGTCTGTGACAAGATGTGACAAGACTTAAACACGGCGAGCAGGCTGTTTGGGAGGGAAGACCCAGTTAAAACGACAGTGGCAGATTCTTTAATGAGACTGGTCATTATATTACTTTGACATGTTAAACATTTTGCAGAGCTTCCTATCTTGTGCAATGCAAAGGAAGTGAGTAGGACACAACGACACGGCAACACAAAAGCTGTTATGGTGTTCAGCTAAATCCTTTTGATTACAGTCCAAAATGAAGTAGCTCAAATCTATACCATTAGACTTTATTGAGATTGCATAATGTTTTCACTAATCTCATATATATATAAATAATCCCCAAATTTTATATCAACAGAGAACTAAAACTTCCAAATTCTAGTGAGCAAGTGGGAGAAAGCCAGGAATGCAAGTCAATATCTTTATCATCAAAAAGCCATTTGACCAAAGGTAAGCAGTACATTGTACCATTATTTAGCTTTACATGTTAAGACACCTATCAGATAAAATGTCCCTTTAAAAAGGTGTCAAAATCACAGGACCTTATCATACAGTAAAAGTTTGTCTATTCCTGTGTGAAAGTAAAGAACACAGGTACTCAATCAATTTAGAATAGAGACTGTAACTAACATTTTTTTTGCATTTTTGTGTATCCTCCAGAGATAAACATACTGTATATGCATGGATGTCACTAGAGGGGGTCAGAGAGCAGGAGCAGTGAGGAACACTACCCCTGCACCTCATACAGGGATATTGGTAAATGGCTTGCTGCACGTCACTTTGACAGGGGTGTACACCATTGGCCACGGCTGAGGGATTTAACCTGTGTACTTTTGTTTATGACTATCCGCTGTGGCGACCCCTAACGGGAGCAGCCGAAAGTAGTAGTAGTAGTACTTTTGTTTATGACTGCAGTCTCTCAAGCTACCAGAAAAATGGCGTGTGAACTAGATATCTAAAGTTAAAGGGGTTGGGAGTTTTTAACTTCGGTGCATTAAGTCATATGACATTTTTCTGTTTAAGTTGACATCATGAGGCGATTTCAAAATTGCATCATCGGTGCAGAGGAGAGGAGAGTGTGGTGGGTGGTGTGTGTCTGTGTGTGGGGGGGGGGGGGGTGACCACACAGCCCACTGTGACTTCCATGCCAACCTGACAGAAAATGGCCCAGCAGCATCCTAACAGGAAGGGCTATGATAACGCAATAGCTCAAACACACACACACACACACACACACACACACACACACACACACACACACACACACACACACACACACACACACAGAGGATAGACACTTTATGTGTATCTTACAGTTGTGGTGGCGAATTTCAAAGACTCACTTCGAATGCCACACTTGTAAGACACACACACACACACACACAAATACAGGCACAAACACACAAATCACATGGAAAGGACACTATGTTTATCTACCAGCTGTCAGGGTGAATTTTTAAGACCTGATTCAAATAACACACCGTTGTAACGCAAATTCACATGCGAGATGCTCTGCCTTTTTGTTGGAGGGAAGTCCCTGGCCCTTAGCTTACTGTGCTGGATACATCTAGAGGGGTTTTCCTCTCCCTTTCTGTGTGTATGCGTGTGTCCTGAGAGTAATTAGGACTCTCCAGCTGCTTCCTGCCAGCCCAGGTGCACCCTCAAACCCAATGAGACCCCCGTCTCTCTCTCTCCCTTTCTCTCTCTCAGTTATGCCGGCCCCTTAGAGAGCATACCATAAGCTATAGAAAGGGAAGGTAGCCTCACCCCTCTTAAACTGGACTCAGAGAAGGACCAAGGCTGGGGAAAGCGCCTGTCATTGTGAAGGGCCCAGAGCGGTGACCCCAACCATAAGGTGAGAGACCTATAGTCCAACAGCTATCATGTTCATCAACGGCCAAGTATCCTGCTGAAGTGTTTTTGCGCAAGAAACTGAACTCCATCCCATTAACTGGAAGTCACTCTTATCAACACTCTTGAATTGTGCCAACTGGCAGATGCACATTTTGAATTTAATTTTCTTTGACACTGCTATGCAATGTGGTCATCTTTTTCACGACTTTCCTTGATACTTGAGCTCTCAAGGCCTGTTTTTAAAAGTCAACAACTATTTTGTCTGACAGTGTGTTGGACCATTATTCTGCAAGACAGCTCGTTTTTTTTCTCTCCCATGGACCACACGCATGCATGCATGCACGCACACATGAAATCATTTCTAAATAATTTCTTAGTCTTCCAGGTTTTACAAGCCTATGAAAAGGGGATTGGTGGTTTAAAACTGTAGCTGATTTCATTTGCCCAAAGATCATGGTGACTGTGAGTAGTCGTCATGCAGAGCCCAGCATTGTGCTGACTTGGTACTGACTCATAGTGGGGGCACAGGCAAGGCTCCACTGTGCCTGTCAAACCACTGATATCACCACTGAACACAAGGGCAGGCGGAAACTGGGCGGCTGTGCATGGGTGTGTGTATGTAAGTTTGTTTGAGAGGTGACGTATACACTACCTTTACCTCAACCACAACTGACAGCATTAAAATCTTTTGGCTTTCTTAAATATCCCTTTGAAGCACATACATCCAGTGTGCATGACATTTTACTGGAGACGCCATGAGGGATAAAGACAAACAAGGCCTGTGGTGGAGGTAGGAGTTCAGTATCTTGTTCGAAGAAGCAGACTGATTCAAAATGTAGCAAAAGGTTACCATCCATCTACAGTCCATTGCAGTATGTCTCACATTGTCACTTTGCATGCTAGCCCGTATAAAGGTCCTGTTCTCGTACCAGGTGCGTCAACAAGTGCTGTGAAACTATAAGTTGCCAACATGTGTCTCTACCAGTGTAACCTACAACGGCATATTAGGGCCATTGGGGGGGGGGGGGGAGTTACGGAGCTGGGGGAGGGGGGTAATATTCCAAGAAAAAACTCACAAATTTACAATTAGGTTTTTTAGGGGGGGTTTTTGTCAAGGAAGCAGTATAGACTGATCACTATTTAGGTTTGTTAGTGAATGAATTGAACACAAGACGCTGGCCTCAAGCGAAATTTTTGGGCTCAACCCACAACCCTCCGCACCCAACTAGCGCATTGCAACTTTGCAACTTGGAGACAGTGATTTTACTACCCCCCCGTCATTCATTATAATCCTACCACAACAATTCACTTTACCCTTGGACCTAGCTGGTTCCCGGGTGTATTAAGTACTGTTAAAGCATAGCAGTCTCACACATGATATGAAGCGAGCCAAGCGTGACGGTACATATACAGCCGGGCCCGGGAACCAGCAATCTTGGACCCCAAGATACTGATAACACCATATATATTTTTTAGAACTGTATGGACAAAGATATAATATTTGTATTGGACTTGATA
Organism: Lampris incognitus; assembly: GCF_029633865.1. NCBI lineage: Eukaryota > Metazoa > Chordata > Actinopteri > Lampriformes > Lampridae > Lampris > Lampris incognitus. The sequence goes on from NC_079224.1 coordinate 28,163,984, forward strand.
AATTCCCAAGGTTGACTTTACAGTTATGAGGATGTTATCCAAAAAACTGGTGCAGACCTTTCTAAGAAGGAATATGAAAAAATTGTCAAGCGTATATCAACAGGACTGATTCTTCTTGTAAAGCTCCTTTACTTTATGGCCCTTTTTCTGGAGAACTCCCAAAAATAAAAATAAGGGGCATAAACCTGCTTGATCGCAAATGTAATAATATGCATATCAGGGGAACACTTACATCAGACGAAAGCTGTGTTCCTAAAGTATTCTATATTTGGAAGTTATCTTTCCCAATGTTTGTCAATGAAAATATATGGTCTGAGTCGAACAAGTTCTTCATACCCAGTAAAGTCAAAGAAATTCACTTGAAGATACTACATAAATATTACCCATGTAACACATTTATATGCAAATTTAAAGCAGAAATCTCAGCGAAATGTTCATTCTGTAACACATAAGAAGAAACTATTTTACATTTATTCTTTTAATTGTCCTTATTCCTCTAAGCTATGGACAGATATTGCATTACTCATTTTTGATACTTTTAACAACCTACTTAGTATAAAAGAATGTATGGTCTTGTTCCTTGAATGAAATACTGGCTCATCTCCTGTAGATAATGCTCTCAAAATTCTGTGTTTGGTAAATTTCACATTCACAAATCCAAGGTGATGGGCTCCAAGCCCAATATTTGCTTATTTTACATTGATCCGATATTCTATTTCAAGTCCCTTACGAAAATAACTTCTAACAAAAAGGCAATGAAAACACCTCGTCTTAGAAAAAAATATTAAACAAATTAGATAAATGAACTGCTTACATTGTTTTTTTTTCTGAAAGACTCCTATCATAGTGGCTCTTATTATCATCATCTGATCATCAACCTCATACGTTTATTTTTGTGTCAACCGTTCCTGTTTATTTATTTTATTCCCTTTATTTTCTCTTTTTCGCATTGTATTATATTAAAACTATAATTATTACTTTTTGTTTTGACTCTCCCCTGTACTGAAACTGACATTTTATTGTTGCACTGTAAAAATTTGTAAATTTGAAAAGCGGAAAATAAAGTTTTCAAAAATAATAATAATAACGCAGCTGCTTGCGTTCACTTAGCTGAGAAAAGTTTACAAGAACGTTAACGTTACCTAAAGAGTTTTGCTAAAAAAAGAACAAATAGAATAATAATTTTAATAATGTAGCATATTCGGGGGGCAGTCCGGGAACCGCCACAGCCGGGACGCGAACCCGTATATGTCACTCCGCAAGCGACATGTTAACCAGTCGACTAAAGGCTCCGACCCGCTAGCCAAGGACCAACGTGTCTACTTATCCATGCACGTTACAATACCGCCCTCCTTCGGGAAGCGCGTCCCCGCGCTTCAGCTCCCTCGCGCCTCTGCGCGCACGCGTTTCCTAAGACCTCACGGTCTCACCATCCCACTTCTGACACCAATGTAGCGAATTCGGGGGGCAGTCCGGGAACCGAACCCGTATCTCCCAACACCCCATGCGACAACGTTAACCAGTCGACTTAAGGGTCCGACCCGTTAATCAAGGACCAACGTGTCTACTTATCCATGCACGTTACAATAATAACAAAAACCAGAAACGACTGTTAGCGTTAGCTCGGAGGTTAGCTACTTGACTCCTTTATCATGGTGCTTTGCGACGAGGCAAACAAAGGCTATCGTAGGACCCGCGAGCTGGCTATCTTGACGCGAGTTACTCATTAAATTAATCATAACCTACCGACGTCACTAATTTCACCATAGGTTCTCCTACCTGATGCAGCCATGCGCCACACTGTGCTGCTAACTCTCAAACAAGCCCCGCAGCTGAGGCGAGGATGAACAGGACGTCACTCAATGGTCGAAAATTTCTTTATTTTTAACCAACAGGTTACGAACCTTGAAAAAGAAAACACACAAAATACAAACATACATCATTCAAGTACCCTCAACTCAAAGCTAACACACAATACAACTCACTCACTCCCGCAATCACTCACCAGTCCGTCCTCGTCCCGTCATACTAAAGAGTCCCCACTCCGAAGCTGCACCAACCTTCCCGACGTCACCCCCAGAACGCAAACCAGCCAATCACAGCAGCTCCCCGACTGAGACCCCAGATGCACGCATCTCTCGCCAATAGAACCTCGCAATAAAAGTCCTCATCAAGCACACAGAAATCACATACAATCGGAACTGGAATAAATCTCATTATCATTATCAATACTCAGATTCACCTATGTAACTAACAATTCAAACAATGCCACAATTCAACCACATGTAAACGAAATAACTTTCACAAGTTTGTACCCAAACCAAACAAAAAAATCTCTGACTAAACACAACTCAAATCCAACCACCCCACAGAAAGCAACACACCTCCCACTTGGTCTACTGGACTCTAGACCTAAGGAGACCACACTAATAATCACCGCTTTCTCTTTGGTGGTGTTTCTTCGGTTAACTCTTTAATTTCTTCTTTAAGTCTTTAACGACCCCGGAGCCAGGTCCCCCCGAAGAGGCACGGCCAGCATCACAGGGTCGCTCGCTGCCAGCAGGGTGCTTATCCATGCTCCATACGGAACCAGTGGCACTCCTGTCTCTCCTGTGGTCTGGACCCTTCCATAGCACAACAGTAGTCCTGACATCTCTTCTCTGACGACTACAAGCCTGTTCAATGTAGACTCAGGGAAAGCTACCCCCTCTTGGGCTGCCAAGCATAGGTCCCAAAAGGCAGCTCTGACCTCCCCCACATCGATAACTGGCTTGCCCACCTTCCCTCTCGAGTGCTTAGCCTCCCACTCTGCTCTCTCCATGGCTCTCCCGCGAATCATCCGTCTCTTAACAGCTCGGCGAACCCAACTGATCACCCCACAGAGCTTGGCCAAGCTACTGAACTTTTCAGGCTCAACCAGATCAACGATAGCCGCGCCCCAGAGCCTCTCCTTGTTTTCAATCTCAGCGGAGGTCGACTCTTCCTCCTTCACCGTGTGCACAGGAGCCTCGTCAGTCCCATCCAGACGCCCCTGGACAGGATTTGCCGTCTTCTTCTTCTGCTTTCTTTTGGAGAAGTTGATTGAAACCATCAGGAAGAGTCTGTCGCTGTCCACGTAGTATCCAACACCAAGAGCCTTGTTGTCTTCCTGCCCTAGCTGGTTGGGCAACACCAGGGTTCCGGACTCTGGACTTGGGCTTTTAACAGCTTGCCCAACCTGACTACCCTCGCACCTCCCACTTTGACCGGACCGAACCCACGGTTTGAGCGAGAAGCCTCCGGCCCAGAGTATCTCCTCCACTCCTCTGGTGATCTTGTCCAGCTTCCCTGGGTCATTGTGGGACGTGAAGATGTCGTCCACATAGCTTTCCTCTTCAAGCACTCTTCTCTCGTCGCTCATGTGAGAGAACCTGGGCAGTCTCGCAGTTTCCCTCATGGCCAACTGCGCTATGCATCCCGCTGGCCTGTCTCCAATATTGACCCGAGTGATAGCGAAGTCTCTGATCTCTTCCTCGAGTGAGTCCCTCCAGAGGAACTGATGAAGGTGAACCTCTCTTTCGTTCAGCCACACAGAATTGTACAAATTCTTGATGTCTCCTATGGCCGCATGCTCTCCTGCTCTGAACCTGAGCAGAACCGCCCGGATTGGGTTTAGCACATCCGGACCCTTCAGCAGGATGTTGTTCATGCTCGTCCCTTTGAACTCTTGGCTACTGTTCCAGACAAGCCGCACTGGCGTGGTGACAGAGTGAGGGTTCGGTGCGATTAGGTGACTTACGTACCAAACTGGCCCTCTCCAACTGTTGATTGTGTCCTTCTTTAACTCGATGGCTGCTCCTCTTTCCACCATCTCGTGTACTTGGGCTGCGTAAGCAGCTCTCCACAATGGGTCCTTCATGAGGCGCTTTTCGGTTCTCAAGAATGTCGCTTCCACCACTTTCCTGTCATTTGGAAGTGAAGCCGGGTCTTCAGTCCAGGGGTATCCCGCGTTCCAGTGCGGCGAGTCACTGTGGTCGTCAGTAGCCACATAGGTCAGGCCTTCCTTGATCTTTTCTAGTTCCTTCCCTCCTGGCTGGCATTTCCCGCACCGGCATCCTCCACACTTCGGCTCACAGGCAGCTCCGATGCTGTCCCATTTCCACCACTCAAGAACTTCCTTGCTGGTTGTGGCCATGTTCCTGATCTCCTCACCACTCTCTTGCTCCAGGCCCAGCGTTTCCTCTCTGGAGCTATTTGGCTCTCTGGAAATCTCTTCGACCTTGATCACTTTTGCTCTCATTGAGCGTGCAAAATGTGTCTTTGAGTTGTGAATGGATACCTTCACCTCTTCGAACAGATCAGGGTGCGCTCCCCCCAAAGTCTTACCCAGTGGGCCGTCCCACAACACCAGGTCTCCCACTGTCTTCATCCGCTGCGGAGCAAGCCTACCCTCTCGGTGGCTGATTAAGAGTTCGATTTTCTTTGGCCTGACCAGTTCCTCTGTCTTGACCTCCGGGAAGAACTTCTTGAGCTGCCGCGGGCTAACGACATGGTCTGCTTGTGCGATCTCGTCCAGTCCATAACAGACGATCTGGTGGGGACTCCACTCATTCTCTGAAGTCCACATTCTGACTTTGAGCAAGTACCTTTTTGTCTGGACTCTTACTTTCATTCCACCAATTCCATGCACGACCAGCATTACCTTCTCTCCTTTCAGTCGGAGTCTGTTGGCGGCTTGGTGGGTAATGTAATTAGTGTCAGACGCAAGGTCCATCAGGGTCCCAATAGTTTGTCCTCCATTGGTTGTGACCTCCATGATCATCATAAGCACTGGATGCTCTGTCAAACCCCTTTCTTCAAGGAGACCATCACCATTTGTGCTCGCTCTCATTGATGCTGTTGTCTTGTTGGTAAATGCCCTTATTACCCTTTCCGCTACTTCAGGGGAGACATCAGCTAGGGCCTTCTCTTGTTCTTTTGAGAGCCTTCCTGCCTTTGTGTCTCTCTTTCCCCTTCTTGCTCTTCCCTCTTTTTCTCATCACTTTTGTGCCCTCCTTCCACGGAGCACAAGAGGTAGTGGTGGTCTGAGCCGTCTCTTTTCTGGCAGCACTTCTTCTTGCAGAGGAACCTGTTACTACATTTTCCATCCACACCATGGGATGCCAAGCATCTCCTGCAGGCTCCATTCCTTTCGATGACGTCTTTCTTTTCGGCTAGACTGAGCCTTTGAACTTCTCGCAGAAGAAGATCCTGCCTCCGTGTTTCTCATCTCCACACACGCTGCACTCCTCTTTTGCCAAATTCCTTCCTGTGGCCCTTGTGAACGCCCTCCTTTCCGGTTTGCTCGATTTCTCAGGCTCTTCTGACACTCTTAACTGCTCCAACCTTTCGAAAACCGCTTCTTGCTGCTTTAGGAACTTTAAGAGAGCATTAAAGCGACCATCAGCGGTGACACCGTTCTCGGGTTTGGTTTCGAATTTGAGCCAGTCCATCTTCACACTGTCAGGTAGTTTGCTCTCTATAGTTTCCATTGCCAGCGGATTCTTTATGGCATCAGTATTTCGAGATCCGTCAGATCGGTCAGGGCCTTCTCCACAGCTTGAATCAGATCAATTGTCTTTCTTGGTTGGTTTCCTTTCACCGCTGGAAACTTCTCCAACTCCCTGATTATCTGAATCGCGATGGTAGTCTTGTTCCCAAACCGGTTCTCTAGGACCCTGAACATTTCTCCTGCAGTATCATAGCTCGAAAGTCTGAGGTCTTTGGCGATTTTTTCTTCCACGCTGTCTAGGAGCTGGAATTTTTTCACTTCCGGTGACTCTGACGGATCTCCCTGTCTCTGCAGACTCTCCCAGTCTCTTCGCCATCGGTGGAAGTCTCTCATGCAACCGCTGAACGTCGGTAGTCTTGTTGGTTGGAGGCGCACTCTCGGTTTGGCTGCCGCTTGCGCGCCTCCCGCTCCCAGGCTTGCCATACTGGCGCTATGTGCTTCCTCCCATGCTTTCCGCTGAGCCTTAGCTAGCTCAGCACGCTCTTCTTCGTCTTCGGCAGCTTCTGCCATCCTTTGCTGAGCTTCAGCAGCCTTTTTCCTGGCCTCCGCAGCCCTCTCCTCAGACTCGGCGTTAACTTCGGCAAGCCTTTAGCCTGGCCTCAGCGGCTCTCTTCTCAGTCTCGGCGATCTCAGCGGCCTCCTTTTTCCTGGCCCCTGCCGAATTCTGCCAACCACCTGATCCAGAGCTCGTTTCTCTTGTCCTCCAGCACCCGAAGCTGCTTACTCATGTCGCACGTAACACCTTCAGGGATCCACTCTTCCCAGACAGCCAGCAGATTTTCTGCCTTGGCGATGAGACCTTCCAAGAGTGCGTTTTGCTCCTTACCGTTTGCTGTAGGTTACTCCTTTCAGGCTGACTCCTTCAGCGCTTTCATAGCTTCTTTCTGCCCGTCCAATGGCAGATATTGAAAGGAAAGCCCACATCAGCTGGGGGCATCTGGGCAGGAAAGGTGACAAAACACCATGGCTCTTGTGAACAACCACCACCGAGATACTCGGAAATGCCCCTTGCTGGGAGTTTGGATGTGCTGTGCCCGAATCTAGAATATGTTTACACATCATTTACACACATCTCCTCAATTTGTGTAAATGTTTGATTGTGAAGCAGGGGAACTGACGTAAGAGCAGGTACGCTCAGTCAACTTGCCCCTGAATGAAATTCAAAAGGTACAAAGGCATCCTGACGTTAAAGACACATGCCATTGCTGTGGGGTATGACGATAACGCAGGAAAGAAGATTAGAGCCGGCCGCTCCTTTCCAATCCACAGAAATTTTATGTTTCTTTTTTTTTTTTTTTTTAAATGCTGAAAGGAAGCCAGATAATATCTCATGTACAACACATTTCCAAGGTAGTGTTATTCATCAGGGAGGGCTGTCTCATCTCTCCCCCAGGTCTCCTGTGTAGTGATGTTTTGACTAGGCAGGTCTTTGACGAGCGACATTTACCTGCCACACTGACTTACTTACCACTGTCTCCCTGACAAGACAGTGGCACACTCAATCACTGTGTGTGTGTGTGTGTGTGTGTGTGTGTGTGTGTGTGTGTGTGAGAGAGAGAGAGAGAGAGAGAGAGAGAGAGAGAGAGAGAGAGAGAGAGAGAGAGAGAGAGAGGAGAGAGAGAGAGAGAGAGAGAGAGAGAGAGAGAGAGAGAGAGAGAGAGAGAGAGAGAGGAGAGAGAGAGAGAGAGAGAGAGAGAGAGAGAGAGAGAGAGAGAGAGAGAGAGAGAGAGAGAGAGAGAGCGAGAGCGGGCATGTGTGTATGAGTGTGATAAAGAAAAGAAACGTTCATCAGGATTTAACCCTGCCTGACACCTACTGGGTCACCCAGTAATACAGTGCATTGGGGAATTTACAATTACAAGCATGCACACACGCACACACACACACTCTCACACACACACACACACACACACACACACACACACACACACATTCCTCAGCAACAGGAGAATTTCCCCCTCTCAAGTCACACTGATGAGTTTAATCCGAGTGCCTATGGTAAGAAGGCATACCCATACACAGACAATGACATATGGGGAAGTGAAGAGGTAAACTGATGGCTGGTCACTTCCTGTTTACCTCAGCACCTTCCCTCCCCCTGCCTTCCTGTTGTAGTTCCCCCACTCTCACTCTGGCCTCAGAATAAATAGGCCTCCACTCAAGGGACAGTGTCCCAATTCACAATTAACTTATTCTATATCATAAAATAACTGAAACTCGGACTTCAGGCCAAGGCCTGTTTCACTGAGTCTGACAGACAGAAAAGCTTGATCTACTTAACTGGTTTAATTGCCAATGTTAAAAGTAACCAGTATCAAAAAGGTCAAGGTTCAAAGTGTCAAGCCTTTACATAACAAACAGCCCTCCCCTAAGTCTCCTTAAGGTAGGAGATGGAGTATAATAGAGAGAGAAAGAGAAAAGGGCAGGGGGAGAATGGTGGAGTAATAGTCAAAGAATTGAAAGCAAGGGAGAAAGGGAAACGGCAAAAGAATGCAAGTGCAAGATTGATCAAGAGAGAGAGGGGGGGGGGGTAAACAGTCACAGGAACAGAGAGACGGAGATGTGGTTGCAGCCTAATTGCTTTCCACCATCATAATGGAGTGGTTCCATTTCAAACAGTTTGGTACCGGCTCACTTCTTCTCTTCCTGGATCTGAAATAAAAATCACTCAGATGCCTGGGCTACAAGAGTGGAAACTCCCTAATAAGCAGGTCCAGTTCCTAAAGAAACAAATACTGAATTCAGATCGGAGACCCCGTTTAGAAGCTAACAAAGTATAAACAACCTAACGCCAGACATCTAACAGCCTCCACTAATGCAAAAACAACATGCAATTCTGATCAAATTATGAAACATCACCCAGATTATCTTTTCTCAAAAGCAGTTTATGCTTTTTCCCCTCTTCCATCTTCTTAGATCTAATGTCACTTCTTTATAAATATGTGATGACTTAGAATCATTTAGGTTTATATTTTACCCAAAATTGTCTCTGGTACTTCTCTTCACAATATAAATATATTTTCAAATACTCATTTATATTATCCAGAGTGTGGTCCATTGCCTATTGAAACTTTGCCATCATACGCCTTAAAGACCACAACGAAAGCAAAAGTGTGTGTATGTGTGTGATTTGAGGTATGAAGGTACATCATGCTAACATCACTGTCGCACTTATTCACACTGAAACCATCGCACACACCTCTCCATCGCAAATGCTGTTGTTCACACACACACACACACACAAACACAGGCTGGGTGTTGCCCCCTCTCGAGAGCAGAGAGCCTCAGGTAGATTTAATACAGAGGTACATGCATTAATCTATCTCAACAACAGGACACACACACACACACACACACACACACACACAGACGTGTGTGCGCACACACTAATCTTCCATGCTAAAAGGCCATCCAAAAAAAACCTCTACACGTGGATTACAGGGTTTTATACAATAATCTGTGATTAATGATTGGCTCTGCGGGGCTAGCTGTGTTAGTAGGATGGTCTCAGGCTATAACTCATGTCAATTAAGGCGTAGTGGTTATAGTGCACGTCAGTGATTAGAGCTGTGCAGTGGGCTGGAGGCTGACACACAAATCACAGCTGCACAGACAGCACAGGAAGCAACACACTGACTGTATTACTTCTACACCTGTTCAGTGGTCACCAAGATCCCAACAAGAAATCTTCCTCGTGATCCATAACTAACACTGACCCGGTGTAAACAGACGGTGATTATTTTTTATTTTTATCATTATAAAGTATCCAAATAAGAACTGTTTTTATTGTTGCAATGTGCACTAAAGCCTATGCTTGAAACGAGAATGTAAATTAGAGCTCAACTTTGATCTGCTAAAGGAAAATGAACCTAGCTCTTTTTTAATTTGAAGTTGTGAAATGAAACGCAATATATGCAGATAGGCTACTGTTTTTACCTACATACCTCCGTGCAGAGTGCTTACACTTGCTTTTTAAATAGCGGGTGAAGACAATGCCATGCCAGCACATAGAATTTCTTCAGTTTGAACAGAATAACACATTTTCTCCAGCATACAAATCGATTTTGTAGGGTGGATTCTGAACAGCACACCCCCATCTTACGATGTGCAAAAATCACATTTGCCAACACAGCTTTGATATATTATCAATAATTTCAGTAAAAAAAACACAGTTTACATGAATGTGAAACCAAAGCAAAAAAAATTAAAATAAAAAATGAACCACAACTATAAATCTAAATCCTGACGAAACAATCCCAGAAGAACCACATATGAAAATGATGCCACATTAATGTAAGTAAGACTAAGACTGGTTTGGTCTGGTTTGGTTTGGTTTGGTTTGGTTTCTTTATTTACAGATATAAAAATGTTTTAAAAAAAGAAAAGATACAATGTATAATTTGAAAGGGAATGTGAAGAAGAATTGCCCTAAAAACCCTTCAAGGGCTTGAAAAGTGGCATTCTCCAGACAGCATACTACAAGAAACAATTACAGTAATGTGGTATACACCATTTGTATGTATAAATCAAATAATTCCAGACATAGCAAGACATGGAGACAGTTCAGCACAGCACCCAACAACAATGCATCCCATAAGCACCCATGTTATACAAGTACAATGAATCAGTCATAGTCCACAAGACACATAAACACACACACACACGCCGCACGCACGCACGCACGCACGCACACACACACACACACACACGCACACACAATCAAGGACACTCATTCATGATACATGCAAGTATATACACAAACACTATCATTAAAAGACTAAGTACATACACTCATGTGATATGGCTTAGCATATGTATGTATGTAGTTTTCATAAGACAAGAAATATCAAGGAGAAAAATATATACTATATATATATATATATATATATATATATATATATATATAGTGTGTGTGTGTGTGTGTGTGTGTGTGTGTATATGTATGTATGCGACCCTGAGAGCAGGATAAGCTGTTCAGATAATGGATGGATGGATGGATGGATGGATGGATGGCTATACAAAGAAAAATAAGTGATATTCATAATAAAAGGAAAATATTGGTTGGATCCAGTGCTAAAAGTGATAGGGGTTATAGCTGCCTTTTCCCCCCCCCTCTTCTTTTCTTACTTATTTGGACTGGTTTTCATTGAGAAATTATTGGAGGTGTGGTTAAGCAGGGTGTATAAGAGGACGTCACCGTGAGATGCACGTGCGTCTCCTTGAGTTTGTTAATGGTGGGAGGTTGCCTAACGCCTCAGGATACACCACTTTGAAAACGCGGTACAGGTTCACACCATTCATGCTTTGAAGGACTTTGAAGAAAAGCAAGTCTCGTTTATTTTTTTGAGGATCCATCCACCATCAACCTAAACTGAACTAAACTACCAAGACAGTGTCCGCCGCTTATGGAAGCTGAGACCCATGCGGCCGAGGCCTTGTCGGAGGGACCTAACTGCTAGCCTGCTACCTCGGTAAGCTAGCCCACCTCTGCTATTTCTCTCATCTTGGAAATCAGTCCTTCTTCTTGTTTTTTTTCCTTGTTTCCATCTTTTCCAGACACTCCAGGTTAGGACTAGTGTTGCGTGTTTAACCCTTAACCCCTAGACCCGACTAGTCCGTAACACCGAGCTTAGGCAAACCATATGGAAAATATTGGTTGGTTAGGAGAAGTGATTTCAATGCTCTTTTAAACAGTTTAAATGAAGTGTTTCTGATTCTGATGTGGAGTAAGTATGAAACTGATAATTGTATGCAAATATGTCATGAATAAAACTGAGGGAAGGTTCTTTTTAAGGAACTATGAACAAATAAAGCAATCTGGGAATGGTTGACTTGATAAACATTGAGGACACCTAATTGAAGAAATAGAGGCTAAAAGGAATATCTTCAATGTACACAATTTATTATTCTTAGTGCTCATTTCTGAAGACGTTTATGGGCTCAAGTTTGGGCTGAGCTATATTACAATAATTAATATATGGATAAACCATTGAATAATGTAACATAGTGGCTACCTCAGTGTTGATCAAGTGAAGGATTTTGCCTAGTATACCAATACTCTTGTCCATTTTCATGGTTATTGCCCTGATTTGAGGTTTCCAAGATTAGGATTCATCAAGCAGAATGCCACGGAATTGCATAGAACACACATTATTTATGGAGATGTTATCAATTACAATTTTAGACGAAGAGTTAAAAATCCCCGATTTAAGACCAAAAAAGATGAAGCTTGTTTTTTTAATGTTAAGTGATAGTTTGTTGGACTCAAACCAAATAGACAGCTTATTAAGTTCTTCATTTAACACCTTAATGACTGTGTCAGGATTTTTATGTGAATAGAAGACACTTGTGTCATCTGCAAATAAAGTTTTAGACAGCTTGTCTGAAACATTGGGGAGGTTATCAATATATATTGAAAATAACAAGGGCCCGAGAATTGAGCCTTGTGGTATGCCACAGAGTATGGGAAGAAAAGCAGAATTGGTTCCATTATAGGACACAAACTATGTTTAAGGTAACTGGTGAACTAGAGCAGTACATTGGAGAATAACATTACTTAAACTACTGATTTCCAAAAGTCTATGAGGTTCCCGACAAGTAACAGGTCCAGTTTCATGATTAGGTCTTATATTTTCTTTAAATTTCGCCAGTGAGAGAATAAGAATTTGTTGTCATATTCAGTTTTGCTGGCTAAGTTTACATGAAAGAAATATGACATGGTGGCTCAAATAGGTCACATTAAACTTAACAGCATTACAACATAAAGGTATCAGTAAGTAAACCAAACCGAGAATAAAAACATTAACAATATAAAGTGTGTCACTGCCATACTATACACGTCTCTCTGTTAAAGCTGGTCAGACACTGTACGATCCAAGTAATCTTGTACGTTGCGTTAAGTCATACTACACATATAAATCACCCGTTCTGTCTATGATGTCTATGCTCACACTGTGCAGTTCGATCGACACGCCACCACGTGGGTGAACAGTTTTGGCCATAGACAATTCCAATAGTTTATTCACACAATATGGCTGCATCCTCCAAAATGCTGACAGTTTTATTTTTAAGTTTTATTTTAAGTGTTAAGACATTTTTGTGAAGAAGGCTAGCAGAAAGGTGCGGGTCACAGCCAAGATCGGATTCAACCACCATGGCAAAAACCATATTTAAGTTAATATAATATGTTATGTTGTTATTGTTGGCTCGTGCAGGTGCACCAAGGTAGCTTCACACTGAACTGTGGGAAATCGGATCGTGACAACACTCGAACAGCCGACCAAAATTCCTGACATGCCAGAAATCCATGTGATCATCCGACAGCCATATCATTGATCATTCGGGCAATTAATCAGGCGTTGCAAGCCCCCTAAAACTGCATGTCAAATGACAGCCAATTAGGCAGAAAGTTGACCCAACTCTAAAATAAGTTGCGATGGCCAAATCGGGGTTAAGATCAGGCTAAACTCTTACAATGTCTGTTCAGCTTAAGAGGCTAGCTTTTTATACAGTAAATAATTATGAACCACTAATTTAAGATAACAAAGAAAATAGAACTGTTTTTGAAGATCAAAATGAACATTAAGCGCACTCAGAGAGATGATAACTACAAAGTACATATCCTGGAGAAAATAGCCTAGCTAAAAGTGTTAACTAAAACTAGTTGCAGCGCTTTAATTGATTATTAAGAACTGAAATGTGACATCAGCAGTCTTTTCCCCTGTAGGAGATTCCAAATACCCCACCATTTATTTCTATTGGGAAATTTCTCACAAAGTAAATTATTTTAAAAAGTATACAGCATTTCACCACCAAAATCTAATCAGTTGTTCCTTAGAGGAGGTACTTCCTTAGAGGAGGTATTTTAATGTAGTATATCTTTATAGTGTTAGTGAATAACTGATATGAATCTTCCAACACCTCGACTCCCCAGGAACATACGTAAGGGCCCTGTTTGTGGACTTCAGCTCAGTATTTAACACCATCGTCCCAGATATCCTCCACTCCAAACTCATCTGGCTCACTGTACCAGCTCCCATCTGCCAATGGATTAAAAAACTTCTTGACAGACAGGAGGCAGCTGGTGAGGCTGAGGAAAATCACATCCAGCACCCAGACAATCAGCACTGGCGCCACCCCAGGGATATGTGCTCTCCCCTCTACTCTTCTCCCTCTGCACAAATGACTGCACCTCAGGTGACCCATCTGTTAAACTCCTGAAGTTTGCAGATGACACAACCATCATTGGCCTTATCTGGGATGATGACAAATCTGTATATAGATGGGAGGTTGATCAGCTGGCCCTCTAGTGTGGCCATAATAACCTGGAGCTAAGCAAAAACAGTGGAGATGATAGTGGACTTCAGGATTCCCCAACACTGCCCCCCCACCATACTCAACAGCACGGTGTCTACGGTGAAAACCTACAGATTTCTGGGTTCCACAATCTCCCTGGACCTAAGGTCGGCATCCAACATAAAAGGCCCAGCAGCGGATGTATTTTCTCCGCAAGCTCAAGAAATTAAACCTGCCTCAGGAAGTCATGATTCAGTTCTACACTGCAATCAAGTCTGTCCTCTGCACATCCATCACTGTCTGGTTTGGATCGGCCACCAAACAGGACAGGGACAAAATACAACAGACAGTTAGGTCTGCAGAGAAAATCCTTGGTGCCAACCTGCCCTCCATTCAGGACTTATAGACCTCCAGACTCAGAAAACAAGCAGGCAACATCACAGCAGACCCATCACACCCTGGTCACAACCTGTTCCAACTCATCCCCTCTGGCAGGCACTGCAGAGCACTGTACCCCAAAACAACCAGATATAAAAACAGTTTCTTTCCATGGGCTGTCATTCAAATGACCACTTAACACTGTCAATAAATCCAACCATTCTGTATATACTGTACTGTACATTGTATGTATACTGGTATGCTCTGTCATGTCCATCTACCTCAGGCATGTATGTAAGTAACCTGGTAGCATCTATTTCAGCATCTCTGATATATTCTCGGCACCTTATCACCTCTTATTTCACGTGTATAAGAGAATCCTTGTGTATATATCGGAAGATTGTTGTGTTGCAGTGTTGTTATTCTATATTAAATACACTGAGAGAGCCATGAAACTGGAGTCAGATTCCATGCATGTGCAAACCTACATGGCCAATAAACCTGATTCTGATTCTGATTCTGAAAAGTTGTATGGTGAAGACGTTTTTGGCCATATTACATCGTCCTACAAACAGACAGCTGTGACCTTTAACATCAGTGAGTTAGAGGGTCGCAGGCTAATCAAAATGAATGTAGTCTCCCTGCTTACATGTTTCCCTGTGGCCTGACAGACTGCTTGCAGTAAAAGTGATGTGGATTTGGGTGAAATATCTCTTTAATAACCTCCTAAGTCTCAGGACTTAGATGGTTGAAAGGTTCGAGGGCAGAACCTGGGAGCTGACAGAAAAGAGAGGTCTTTATGCATGCTCAATAATCCAGTTAAGAAAATCAATGTTAATTTCAATAAACGTTGTATGCAGATTAACTGATTCAACTTTCTTTGACGCTCAAAGAGAGGAACAATATGTGTGTGTATGAGTTTACCTCCATCTATGCATTCACTTGTGCCTGCTTATGTGTATGCATGTGTATGTGTTTCTGTCTTTGCATGTCTTTGCAAATAATGTGTGTGCATGTGTGCCTGAAAACATGCCAGTAATTGTGTGCATATTTGTGCATCTCGTGCTTGTGTGTGTGTGTGTGAGTGTGTGTGTGTACACATGTTTCCTTGCATCCCTGTGTGTGACAGCTGAAGGCAGACCTGCCAAGAATAAGCGGTTAAGAGGGGCAGAGCTCAACTTCTTTCCTCTGAAGCAGACCTAGGAGACGACGTCTGGGGAGGTTACATCAGCTACCTTCCCAGGAGACACTCAATCTTGATACACTGATAGAGAGAGAGACAGAGAGAGAGAGCGGGGGGGGGGGGCACTGCCAAAAGTGGAAAGAAGTGGAGGTGAGGAGGTGCAGATACACCCAAAATGTCAAGAGAGAGTGAGACAGAGACAGCGCAAACAGACATAGTCAGAATGAGCTGGACTAACGACATCGCTTTCCCACACAGGACTCAGGAATATTGCAACAAGGCAATAGGCCAGATGCTCATCTTACAATGACACCAAAAGCAGACATGATGCTCCTGTCAACAGGGTGGATGACATGATGTTCCAGTAGGTCATTGTTTTTGTTTTTTTTTCCTTATTAAAAGACCAAACTAAAGCATGGCACAACCCTTCACACCAGCATTCTCTGTTGTCAGCACTACAGCACCTCTCCCAGATACCGAACTACATGTTAAATCTTATTCTATAGTCTTCTTACTAAAATCACACAAACCCAACAGCACAACATGTCATGAAGGGAAGACAGCAGGTCTGGCACACCAAGTAGCTAGCTATCGCTTAGCTCCATCAGCTGCAGTCAAACAAATACCCAGGATCAGGGAGCTTGTGAACCAATGCTTGGCAAGAGAGGGAGGAGTGCAAGGAGGAGGGGATGGGGTAGGGTGGGGCTGAAAATCAATCTGATGGCTCGATTTTCAACGTCAGGGCCCACACAGGAGTGCAACTCACGAGAGAGGAACTGATTCAATTTACCTAAGAAGCCCAGCTGTTACTCTGACAAAGAGAGAGTGTATGTGTTTTAGTGCGTGCGTGCGTGCGTGCGTGCGTGCGTGTGTGTGTGTATATATATATATATTTATATATGTGTGTGTGTGTGTGTGTGTATATACTACATATGTGTCTATGTGTCTATATACAGTGAATCCGGAAAGTATTCACACCCCTTCACTTTCCCCACATTTTGTTATGTTACAGCCTTATTCCAAAATGGATAAAATTCCTTTTTTTTCTCATCAATCTACATACAATACCCTATAATGACAAAGCGAAAAAGGTTTTGTAGAAATTTTTGCAAATTTATTAAAAATAAAAAACTGAAATATTGCATGTACATAAGTATTCACACCCTTTACTCAGTACTTGGTTGAGGCACCCTTGGCAGCGATTACAGCCTCAAGTCTTCTTGGGTATGAAGCTACAAGCTTGGCACACCTATATTTGGGGTATTTTTCCCATTCTTCTCTGCAGATCCTCTCGAGCTCTGTAAGGTTAGATGGGGAGCGTCGCTGCACAGCTATTTTCAGGTCTTTCTAGAGATTTTCAATGGGGTTCAAGTCTGGGCTCTGGCTGGGCCACTCAAGGACATTCACAGACTTGTCCCGAAGCCACTCCTTTGTTGTCTTGGCTGCGTGCTTAGGTTCGTTGTCGTGTTGAAAGGTAAACCTTCGCCCCAGTCTGAGGTCCTGAGTGCTCTGGAGCAGGTTTTCATCAAGGATCTCTCTGTACTTTGCTCCATTCATCTTTCCCTCAATCCTGACTACTCCCCCAGTTCCTGCTGCTGAAAAACATCCCCACAGCATGATGCTGCCACCACCATGCTTCACTGTAGGGATGGTATTAGCGAGATGATGAGAGGTGCCTGGTTTCCTCCAGACGTGACGTTTGGCATTCAGGCCAAAGAGTTCAATCTTGGTTTCATCAGACCAGAGAATCTTGTTTCTCATGGTCTGAGAGTCCTTTAGGTGCTTTCTGGCAACTCCAAGTGGGCTGTCATGTGCCTTTTACTGAGCAGAGGCTTCCGCCAGGCCGCTCTACCATAAAGGCCTGATTGGCGGAGTGCTGCAGAGATGGTTGTCCTTCTGGAAGGTTCTCCCATCACAACAGAGGAACGCTAGAGCTCTGTCAGAGTGACCATCGGGTTCTTGGTCACCTACCTGACCAAGGCCCTTCTCCCCTGATTGCTCAGTTTGGCTGGGTGGCCAGCTCTAGAAAGAGTCCTGGTGGATCCAAACTTCTTCCATTTACGAATGATGGAGACCACTGTGCTCTTCGGGACCTTCAAAGCTGTAGAAATATTTTTGTACCCTTCCCCAGATCTGTGCCTCGATACAATCTTATCTCAGAGGTCCACAGACAATTCCTTTGATTTCATGGCTTGGTTTCTGCTGACATGCACTATCAACAGTGGGACCTTATATAGACAGGTGTGCGCCTTTCCAAATCATGTCCAATCAATTGAATTTACTATGGCTGGACTCCAATCAAGATGTAGAAACATCTCAAGGATGATCAGTGGAAACAGGAGGAACCTGAGCTCAATTTTGAGTGTCATAGCAAAGGGTGTGAATACTTATGTACATGCAATATTTCAGTTTTTTATTTTTAATAAATTTGCAAAAATTTCTACAACACCTTTTTCACTTTGTCATTATGGGGTATTGTGTGTAGATTGATTAGAAACAAGGAATTTAATCCATTTTGGAATAAGGCTGTAACATAACAAAATGTGGGGAGAGTGAAGGGGTGTGAATACTTTCCGGATGCGCTGTATATACACTACCGTTCAAAAGTTTGGGATCACCCAAACAATTTTGTGTTTTCCATGAAAAGTCACACTTATTCACCACCATATGTTGTGAAATGAATAGAAAATAGAGTCAAGACATTGACAAGGTTAGAAATAATGATTTGTATTTGAAATAAGATTTTTTTTACATCAAACTTTGCTTTCGTCAAAGAATCCTCCATTTGCAGCAATTACAGCATTGCAGACCTTTGGCATTCTAGCTGTTAATTTGTTGAGGTAATCTGGAGAAATTGCACCCCACGCTTCCAGAAGCAGCTCCCACAAGTTGGATTGGTTGGATGGGCACTTCTTTGAGCAGATTGAGTTTCTGGAGCATCACATTTGTGGGGTCAATTAAACGCTCAAAATGGCCAGAAAAAGAGAACTTTCATCTGAAACTCGACAGTCTATTCTTGTTCTTAGAAATGAAGGCTATTCCATGCGAGAAATTGCTAAGAAATTGAAGATTTCCTACACCGGTGTGTACTACTCCCTTCAGAGGACAGCACAAACAGGCTCTAACCAGAGTAGAAAAAGAAGTGGGAGGCCGCGTTGCACAACTGAGCAAGAAGATAAGTACATTAGAGTCTCTAGTTTGAGAAACAGACGCCTCACAGGTCCCCAACTGGCATCTTCATTAAATAGTACCTGTTAGAGCCTGTTTGTGCTGTCCTCTGAAGGGAGTAGTACACACCGGTGTAGGAAATCTTCAATTTCTTAGCAATTTCTCGCATGGAATAGCCTTCATTTCTAAGAACAAGAATAGACTGTCGAGTTTCAGATGAAAGTTCTCTTTTTCTGGCCATTTTGAGCGTTTAATTGACCCCACAAATGTGATGCTCCAGAAACTCAATCTGCTCAAAGAAGTGCCCATCCAACCAATCCAACTTGTGGGAGCTGCTTCTGGAAGCATGGGGTGCAATTTCTCCAGATTACCTCAACAAATTAACAGCTAGAATGCCAAAGGTCTGCAATGCTGTAATTGCTGCAAATGGAGGATTCTTTGACGAAAGCAAAGTTTGATGTAAAAAAAATCTTATTTCAAATACAAATCATTATTTCTAACCTTGTCAATGTCTTGACTCTATTTTCTATTCATTTCACAACATATGGTGGTGAATAAGTGTGACTTTTCATGGAAAACACGAAATTGTTTGGGTGATCCCAAACTTTTGAACGGTAGTGTATATGTGTGTGTGTGTGTGTGTGTGTGTGTGTGTGTGTGTGTGTGTGTGTGTGTGTGTGTGTGTGTGTGTGCGTGTGTGTGTGCCAGGAAAAAACTGCTGTTCTATCACTTTCTTCTTTGATTTCATTTTTCATTGAAAGCAGATCAATTTAAGAGTAGAAGACGTGCGATTGAGACACTGAATATCTTGCTCTTTTGCCTACTAAATAATTTTGCATGGGTGGGTATTGTGCGTGTGTGTACATAAGTGTGTGTGTCCGCACGCACGCACCTTGCCTTACAGCAGCGGTTCCCAAACTTTTTCTGCAGCCCCCCCCCCCCCTTTGTAGACAAGGTGCGGCTGCTGTTGTTGTTGTTGTTTCTGCTGTGGCCATTTTGCTAGAATGTAACAATTATTTTGAAAAAAAAATGTTATTGACGTTTGGCTCAGCTCCATTAGGGTCACAGTGGAGAACTTGAATGGTAAAGGGGGGGAGACAGGTGGGGTGGGGGGGGGGCATGGAGGGGTTGTCAGGTTGCTGTAAATTGCGTCAATTTTAGTTTGGAAAAATTAAAGGGGGCCCTGTGATGGTTTGGTGGCCTGTCCAGGGTGTCTCCTCGCCTGCCGCCCAATAACTGCTGGGATAGGCTCCAGCATCCCCATGATCCTGACAGCAGGATAAGCAGTTTGGATAATGGATGGATGTTTTTAAGCCACACACACACTCACATCCCCAACCTACACACTCTCATAGTCCTTTGCGTGCAAACTTCTATAGAATTTATTTGAAATATTGTCTGTAATTAATACAGAACTGCAAATCCAGTGTGTGACATCTTACTGAAAAAAACTAAATAAGGAACAAGTCACTTTTAGAGTGGGAGCATTAAAAGTAACACTGCAGCACGTATGTTCTAAAATTTTACTGAGTAACAACATTCATTGCTTTCAACTAATTTTCTCATAATTGCTTCCCTGCACAAAAATGGCTAGTTTACCAACCCCCTGCGAATTAAAAAAAACGGCATTTTCTCTGCGAGAATTACACTTCTAGTCCTACAATTTTTTCAGTGATGGGCTTGCTTTGTGCCGTTATTTTTAATTAGCCGCCTTCTGCGTTGGTTTACGGCGGTTGGCATCCATACATGTTGTATTACCGCCATCTGCTGGACTGTAACAACTTCACAGTGCTTCACATTGTCCGCCAAAAGTGATGTATATTTAGCCTCATCGCCCCCCCCCCCCCCACTTTTGTAACTCCGCGCCCGCGCCCCAGCTGCCTTACAGTAAAGCAGCGGTTTTCAAAGTGTGAGGCCCGCCTCCCCTGGAGGGCGCCAAAGAGCTTCAGGGGAAGCGCGCGCGGGGGGGGGGGGCAGGGAAAATGTCTGAACCAAGCAGAAAGCGCGTAAAGTATGACGATGTGTATTCAAAGTTGGGATTTTCTTGGACAGAGCCTGCCGATGTTCCAAGGCCACAATGTGTGGTTTATAAAGCGCACTGATGGGTTGTGTAGATTTTCATGTTCTGCGTTCTGTTTTGCTAAAAGGTGATGGCTATGTGTTCTTTTTCTTTTTTTTTTACTTCAGAAACATGCACAAATAGGCACTGACCTATATACTAATTCTTAGCCACTTTTATCAAAATGGGGGAGGCCCCGGTGACGTGATGTTCTCTGAAGGGAGGCTCACTCTCTTACCCTTTGAAAACCCCTGCAGTGAAGGATCTCAGCCCTCCACAACGTATGTGTTATATAACTCATACACAGCCTGTACGTGACTCATGATTTCATCATGGGCCTGCAGGATTGCGGTGTGGTGGAAATGATCCAGCGAGGTTCCTTATAGGCAGACTGTAAACATTCCAATCTCTCACTTCCTGCTTCCTGTATCTGCCCATAGCCCAGCTGAATGTGCAACAGTGATGCTGCCTGGAGCAAGGCCCTTCTCTGTAGAACTATTTCGGCCCTCTGAAAGTTTCCTCACAATGATCACATGGTACATTTGGCATACTGTGGTGACGTTTATCAGCATTCGGGATATTAGTTAGAAATATATTGCCCATTACAAGCCAACAACACTTTGTGGAGACCCAAAAGCAAACAAGCTAACACTGATAACACACTATCAAATCACCATGGCCACTTGGCTAGTAGATAAAACCACTATGGACGCAGGCCTAGACGGGATATTTATTTCGTTGAAATCATGTTTTGCTCAATGGCTAGAGATTGGGGGTTTTATTTCCATTCCCTGTGTAACTCAAAGGCATAGAGCAAAGCAGTGACGCTGCTCAGGTTTGGGGGTTTTACTCCCTAACTCTACAGTTAGTGAGCACTAACACTGCCGGAGATAGGGGTTCCATTCCCTGTGTATTTGAAAAGTTAGAACTCAGCACTTGGCACACTGACAAAACTTTGGCCTTCTATTAACCCCCAACACACACAACCAATCAGCATATGTTAAAGCTGTAGATGGTAACATGCAATAATGTGACAGATTTCCTACACTTTTCTCCATTTGACTCACTGTATTTGTCTGTGTTTGCTGGTGAACTGTGATTCCCCAAGCGCTGCCACTCTTGTACTCACTCAACCCCCAGAGGACTTATTCCTTGGAATATACATGTGCATCAAAAGCATGGGTGGAAAACAGATAAACGCAAAACATATCCAAGTACTAGGGGTGTAGTGATCCAT